>NW_012267243.1:2046889-2072420 GCF_000151885.1 Dipodomys ordii
GCAGCCCTGGGCCCCGAACCTCTGTGGCAATGGCGGCGGCCCAAGACGCTTCCCAACTGCCCTAGTGGGTCTCTGGCACCGACAGAATGGCCGTGGCTGCAGTGCCAGCCGGGGCCATAGCGGCCATGACCACGCGGAGCGATGGCGGCCATATTGACCACGGCGGTCACAGCAACGGCAGCTGCCATGCTGGCGGCGGCCCCTAAAGTGGCCCATCCGCTGCCACAGTGAGGAAAGCACCCGCAGCGCAAGGCCCAGCCCCAGAGCGTCTGGAATGAACACGCTCGTGTGGGAGCCCCGAGGACTTGCTGACAGGGATGCCTCGAGACGTGAACCAGGCCCGCAGCTTCCCCCCAAGGCTGCGGGAGGCCCAGGCCGCAGTCACGGCAAGGCAGCGGCCAGAGGCTTCCAGCTACGCCTGGATCCGCGGCACTGACGCCTTGATGGTGAAAATAACGGTCGTCGCTGCGGCAGCCGTGAACGGTGCCAGAGTGCGGCAGCCGTGAGGACCACTGAGGCCTAGCGACGGTGGCGGCCATGTTACGGGCAGCTGCCATTGCAGCTGCGGCCGCCAGATATGCAGTAGCTGCAGAAGTAGCGACATGGGCTACCACAGTAGTAGGAGCAACCCAGAGCCCCAAGGGCAGCTGCATGACAGTGGGCGCCAGCAAGTTCACCCAGGTCGGCAGCGTTGGGCCTCCGGGACAGCTTTCCCGAGGGGCACCTTGAGGCAGGTACCTGACTGTATCCTCCCAATGGTTGCTTAGGTAACGATGGAATCACAGGCTGCCAGCAGGCCCAAGGGCCTGGAGCACTGTGGCTGCAGTTTCTGGACCCCCACACTGAAGAGGTCACACAGTGGCCTCTCTGTGCCTGACACAGAGCAGGAGTACAGAGCAGAGCACTGGCACAGTGGCTCTAAGGAGTTTGCCGTGATGACACAAGCAACCCTCAGCTTGAAGGCAGGCTGGCAGTCATCCTTGTTCTTAGCACCAGGTGCTGTGGATGTAACAAGCCTTGTCCACGCCTTGCAGTGGGCAAATCAAAGGTCCAGACAGAGACAGCTGGAGGTCAGCTTTCTGGCAGCAGCAGCATACACCTGCTGTGGTGATGATGGTGAAGCAATCAGCATACCGTCCCAAGGAATATCCACACCGGTGCTTCAGGCCTCAACTAAGCTACCTGAAAGGTCCCAAGGAATGGTCACACCTAGGTTCCTAGCGCTTAGGGGAGAGCGCAGGGCACCTAAAAGTTTTAGCAAAGGCTATTGCCACACCGGCACTTGGGTAGAAGGTGCTACTGCATATAGCTATGATGAAGACAATGATGTATGGAAGCAGCCCTCAGCTTTGCCTTTGTTTTAGGGATTTTAGACTCCATTTTTGAAGGGTGGTGACTAAAACCTTTAAACAATGTTCAAACTAGAAAAACAACCTTAATCACAGGGCCACATCTTGGCTCCACAGGCCTAGTTCCCAGAAAGAAAAAAATGCATCTGGTACCTCTCCCCTTAACAACCTAACCCACCTGTGATTGTTCAGTTGAAAACTGACCAATAAAGCAGATAGGTTGTAATCTTGCTCAACTGGCAATACTACCGGCTAACTGTAAACCCCGCCTTTTGCCCACCAAATTTGTGCGCCAATTCAAACCAAAATGATAGGATAGTTTAAACAACTACTATAAGACAGATGGTAACTCCATTGGCCACCTGCGTGTGGCCTAACATGACTATGCAATCCTTTATGTGTGTTTCGAACCCATTGGTCACCTGCGTGTGACCAGGTTTGACCGCACGGATTTTGCCTTTAAAAATGCTAGCTTGTGGGCCGTTCAGGGTTGCAGTTTCAGCTCCCAAGTCTGTGCTGCATCCCTGGCCAGTCAGCTATCCACTTCCCCAATAAAGTCATCTTTTTGTATGAGGCTGTCTCTAAGTGGTGGACTCTTTTCCCTATAACATCATGTGGTAAGCCCTACCTCTTATCAGAGCATGAGGACAGAAGTTAAGCATTAATAAGGTCTTGGTAAATAATATTATTACTGATAAGCTTTGGGTTTTTTTAAGTACTCATGAAGGTTTTTTTCTTTAATGTTCTAATTGACCCTTCTGCAAGACTGTAGCTAAGAACAGAGAGACAGCCAGATTTTCTTAATGCCAACATGATCCCACCTCCAGAAGGCACTACCCTAGCAAGTAGCATGCAGATACTGGACTTCAGCCCAGTAGACCACGTGTGGATGCTGAAAACACAGTCTTTTGTCTAACATTGTCTAACTAGAATTAGTGCAAATAGGAGAGGACCATTGTGATTGATGTTGTCCTTATCCCATACAAATAGGCTGCTCAGTTCACTTATGAGCAACTAAGAAAGAACCCTCCTTGCTAAACTGCTGATGCTATAACATCACATCCCAATAAAGACATTCTCTCAATTCATCTTGCAATGTGGTGCAATGCGGGGGTGGGGGGAAGCAGTGATTGGAATTGAAATCACTGCTCTGGAAGTGGGCATCAGCAAAACTGACCAGAGTATCATTGGCAGGCCCTGGATGGCATCAAAGAATACTAGTACTCAATAGAGCCAGTAAAACTAATGGCAACTGTCAGAATCAAACTGAAGGAAGACTGTTCCTGGGAAGTGTGTGCCACCAACCTAGCTATCAAGGACCAGGACTGTCACTGCCCACTGGATGCCTGCATATACTGCAATGACCCAGAATAGCAGCTTGTCTTCACCTATCCACAGTTTCCATCTGGGTAGAGCAAAAGAACACATCAGTTTGGTTTGTAATTGGAAGAGCAGCATGATCTACATATTTTTGGGATGCAGGAGAACTTCATTACTTCAAATTCTACCCAAAGCAGTTCCAGGGGCCATCCAATTATTGCTGTTGTAATACATTGAAACAACCAGGTTCGGGCTGGGAAGGTGGCTCAGTGGTAGAGCACTTGCCTTGCCTGCATGAGGCTCTGGGTTCTATTCCTCAGCACCACATAAGCAAATAAAAAAAGCCGGAAGTGGCGCTGTGGCTCAAGTGGTAGAGTGCTAGCCATGAGCTGAAGAGCTGAGGGACTGCGCCCAGGCCCAGAGTTCAGGCCCCACAACTGGACCCCCCCAAAAAAAAACCAGGTTCTAGTACAATTATTATAATTCAGATGTCACATACAAGCAAAAACATAAAATATTTGTCTTTCTCTGAATTTATCATAATCAAAATTATTTCTTAACCTTTTGGGCCTCTGTGGCTTATGTCTTTACAAGCACAAGATCTGAGTATCACAGTTCAAAGCCAGCTCAAGTACAAAAGTCTGTAAGACTCAACCTCCAATAAACCAGCAAAAACCTTAACTGAAAGTATTGCTACATAATGGAGCATAAGGTATATATATGTGGGGGAGGGGGGGCAAGCGAGAGTACAAAGCCCAGCGTAAAAGTCTATTTCAATGTCAGCACACATACACACACACACACACACACACACACACACACTATGATAACTAGTTCAGGTCATTTTCCTGAAAACATAATTTCAGCCCATAGTATATCACATTTTATCTAATCTGCTTCCATAGCTGGCTATGTGACGAGTGCTGCTATAAATTTGGATGTGTAAGTAGCTCTATGCTCACGTTTCTTATATGTTCACTATATCAGGTATATCATATGGAAATTCCATTTCCTTGTCTTTATTATAAAAGTGATGTACAGAGGGGTTATCATTACATAATTCAGGTAATGAGTACCTTTCTTTTTGAACAGTGTCACTCCTTCCTTCACTATCTTCCTGGTTTTCCCTTCTGCCCTCAATTTCCTTGTGTCTTCCTTGGCCATTTTTTTTTACTTCTTCTGAGAGATGGCAGTACAATGCTATTGATTTATTTGCTCTTTTTTAATTCTCTGTATTCTGAATACTAATCCTTTGTCAAGTGAGTAGCTTACAAAGATTTTCTATCATTCTATGGGTTGTCTCTTTTATTATGACTATTGTTTTCTTTGATGTGCAGACAGAAACTTTAATTTGATAGAATCATATTTGTCAATCCTGTTTTTTTGTCTTTAGCAATCAGTTTTATTCAAAAAGTTGCTTCTTCTGCTTTATCTTCCATTGAATTCCTTATGTTTTTTCCCTTAGTTTCAAGGTTTCAGACATTACATTAAGAACGCCGATTCAGTTTTTAGTTGTTGTACATGTTGAATCATAGGGGTCTAGTTCCAGTCTTCTACCTACAGATATTCAGTTTGCCAAACACTATTTGTTGTAGGCTGTCTTTTCTTCCATGTATATTTGTGGTTCTTTTGTCCAAATGAAGATGGCCATAGACACATGAGCTAATTTCTTATTCCTCTATTCTATTTATCAATGTATCTGTTTCTGTCCCATGGCAATTGTATTACATAATTCTCTAATTTGAAGTCAGATATATGTGTATATACATATATATAATATACATATGCACTAACATAAAATAAGCCATTAAAAACTGTATAGGATACAAGAGGGAGGAGGTTTATGACAGAGGCATGAATTTAATCATAGTATATCCATACATAGTAAATCACAATACATTTGGACGTGTAAAAAATTTTTGAAAAATCAAAATACATGGAAAAAAGATGGTGACAAGGAGTGACTATTGCATTACATATGTGTGTGGAAACAGCAGTATGAGACCTAGAAAAAAATCTTTAAAAAGGGACATTAACAAATACGGAATGAATTTAATCAAAGTACATTATGGGCAAATTGTGAACATCACAACGAAACTCCCCTGTGCAATTTATACTAATAATAAATATGGTAAAAATATATATTGGACAAAGTATTTCCCCTGATGGTTTTAAACACTAAATAAAAGACCACTGGCATTCTTATTGGCAAACCCCTGTAATACTAACTACTCTGGAGGCTGAGAGGTGTGGGGGGAGAGGAAAGGGAAGGAGAGGAAGAGAAGGAAGGAAAGAAGGTAGGAATGTAGAGAGCAATTTGGAGCAGAGTAGACTCCAGGTGACCTAAACTGTGGAAAAAGAAGTGGTACATAAGTAGGGTACCAACTAAACCATGGAAAATGTCAAGAAAGAAGCAGAAAACATAAAAGCAACAAAAGACATTTTGGAAATTGCATTTGGTAATTAAATTTCTACTAGAGGTATGAAAAGAAAGAACATGATGCAATCAGCAAATCACATCAAGAAAATACATTGCAGAAAATGAAACAAGGATCTAGGAACACCAGCAACCAGACCAACATAGCATTGGCAGTACCCTGGGAGAGCGGAGAGAAATGTTGTAGAGAGAACATTGAAAGAAGCTATTAAAAATTTTAAACTGATAAGAAATGTCAAATACAAGAAGAATAAACTCAGTCACAACAAGACAAAACTAATAATATGGAAAAAAAGAAAAAAGGGGGGGAAGGCTGTGACTTTAGCAGGGAAACAGCCAATCTAACCTTCCCTTAAAAGCAGGCCATGGGTTCCCAGAATGGCATGCACTCAATTTGCAGCAGCCAAGATCATTCAAAGCCTCTTTTTTCCAACTATCAAGCATTTGTTGACTAATTGTCTTCTTGCATCTGATCACAGTGGTATAAACACTAGGTCTTCTCACCTTTTTCAAGCTTGAGTGTACCTAGTCTTCCTCTAGACATTCATAATGAATTGCTTTTCATTTAGTTATTTATTGTTTATATTTTATAGTTAGGACCTAAAATGGTTGGATTTTATGGGTGAACTATGTGCTATTTTGATACCTATATGTGACATATATAAATAGTACACAATGTTCATCAGCTTGGAAAAGAAATACTAGCTGGATATGTGAGTCCACACAGGGAATCCTAGCACTCAAATATGAGATGCAGCGGGATCTCAAGATACCAAAGTACTTCCTCAAAATACAAAATGTTAAAAATAGATGCATTTTATCCATAAACTTAAATGGTAAATGGAAACCACTTTGTACAACTAAAGATAAATATAAATATAAACAATGTAAAGGTAAATATATTAGGAAATTCTCACTAATTCCATGGCATGAATAAAATTTGATGGCATTAAATAGATGAAATATACTAAATCACAAATAATGAATCTACTCCTGGGAGTATATTCTGACCTCAAGCACTAACTGAACCATGTACTGAAACTCTGCTCTGAATTTGCAGTGCTTCCCTCCTCTACTCTAAAGATTTTTTTTTAAAAGAATAAATCCTAGCTACTCAGAAGCCTGAGATCTGAGGATCATAGTTCAAAGTCAGCCATGGCAGCAAAGTCCATGAGATTCTTATCTCCAATAAACCACCAGAAAACCAGAAGTGGTACTGTAGCTCAAGTGGTAGAGTGCTAGCCTTGAGCTGAAGAGCTGAGGAATGCTGCCCAGGCCCAGAGTTCAATCCCCATGACCAACAATAAAAAAAATGAAAATAAAAAGTCTTATGCTCTCTTATTTCTCCATTTTCTCTGGTCTTCTGGTCTTCTAGGATCAACCCATTAATTACAAGTACTTCGAGTTCAAACAAGGCTTCAATTATCACTCAACCCCTTAGACACTAATTAAAAAAAACATCAGGGATAACATCCCAGCCAGTGGAGAACAAGCTTTTACTCTCAGTGTCTGGGGAAAAAGAGAACTCTCCTAGAAACATTGAAGAAGATAAGGTCAAGTTTAACCTGGGGAAAATTTTGAAATGAGCAGGAACCAGGTCATGAAATGATTTGCTATCTTCATCAGATGTCATCTCCACTGTCTACAGCACAATTTAGGGGAAATCTGCAGACCTGTAGCCCAAAGAAAACCAGAAAACCCTGAGGCTTTCCAACAGGACAGCAGCAAGGAAATTCAATTCACCTTCTAGAAAGAGCTCTCTACACCTGCGAAGGTCAGGTAAGGGCAAGGTCACAGTAGCCTCATCAGAGCACCAATAAGTGATATCTTCCTGACATATGCCCCACCTGTGCAGTGATTGCATCCTCCAAGCAGACACGCGTCAGGCTGCTCCATCTCCTAGCTGAGTCCTCGGTAGAAGCCAGGGATCCATCAAGGTAAATCCATGATAGATGCCCTTGACTCTGTATTTTTTTAAAAAATCCTTGAAATATGGAGTAGTGGGGTTTGCATTTCATTTTTGCACTATTTGCTTTCAAATAATACAATAGGTAAAAGCTAACATTGTAATATAAAGGTTTTTTGCAGCTACCCAGGCAGGATAGTTGCTAAGTCTCTTATCTTCAGTTGACTAGTAAAAAAAAATAAGACAGAAAGAAGTAAGCAGTAACTGGAGCTGAGGGTCAAGTGCACAAAAGCTCAGGGACAGTGTCCAGGCACCGAGTTCAAGCCACATTATGCACAAAAAAGGCTTTTGCTTTATTTTAGCAGAGTAGTACTGAAGACAAGCAATGAGATTGTACTATTAGGCTTTCTCCTTTTTTTCAGCTAATACTTTGAGCCTTGATTTATTCTAGCCAGAACCTCTGTCTAAGGAAAAGCAGACCATTGAATCAAGATTACAAATACAATTCTGTAGTTTCCCACTGAGTTTGTGATGAAGAAGAACTTGTTAGCATCAGTTAAGAATTCTACAAGCTTCCTCCCTTGGATTCAGTCTCTTGTGTAATCTAGGTATGGCCTTGGCAGGTGCCCAGGTCCTTCACCTGGTTTCTTAGATGAAAGGAATCATAATTGATATTTCAGATTGAGTTTTTTAAAGATGCTTAGAACTCTTCAATAAAGCAATAAAACTCTACAGCTGAGTTTCCATGCATGTGCTGCATTCCAAAACTTTCACATACTATACTATTAAGTTAGAATTGATTTCTCCTGTTGTAGAGTAGGTGGAATGTTTTATCTAGGCCTAAAGGAATTTCACATGTAAATGTCAAGAGAGAAATACATAGATAACAGAGATGTTGAGATCAATTGAAAGGATTGTATATGGCACAGAGGAAGATACATATCACAAGCAATGTTCCATGTGTTCATAGCCTAGCCTGAGAGTAGACATGGTGCAGGTACTGTCATCAAAATACACTATGATAGTGGAGCTGTGGCTTAAGTGGTTGCCGCGGACGGGGTTCTGTCGGGACGACGGAGGACACCTAGGGGAGGAACCTGGAATAGGATGGGGAGATGGCAAACAGACAACTCACACACATTAGGAGTGGATGCTGAGTGCTGAGTGCTGAGTGCAATTTAATGCAGAGGATAACAAACTTTTATAGCAAAAAGTCTCCATAAGAAAGGGTGCTGCATGGCTTCATTCTTGGGCGGTCACCAGCTGATCGCCTGAAAGGGCAAAAGGTTACACAACCTTGCTGCAGGGCTTCATTCTTGGGTGGTCACCAGCTGGTCGCCTGATAGGCACTTGTTTCCAGCTTATCTCTAAGAAATATAATGGGTTTTGATGTTTGTCACCAACTAACCATTACCTTATTTCTATAGAGGCCTTAACTGTCCCATAAGATCTTTTCTATTCCTTCTTTAATAGTAAACACCAAGGAGACTTAGATCTAGCAAGTCTCTTAGTAAATGAGAGAGTAATAGGAAGTTCTTTCTCCTAAGTAGTTATCTCAGCAATTGCCATTCTTTGTGTTAGCCGCACCTACAGCTTTTTGTAAATCTCTTACAAACAATTCCTTCTGCTGAAGTGACTTTGTGAAACCTCCAATACTTTTATATTTGATTATGGCTTTTCTTACTAGCCTCCATAAGAGGGGGTTCAGGGTTGCACTTAACTCCAGTGAGTTAGTCATATTTTTAAGACACTCATCAGATATTGGAGTCGTCAACACTCTTAAGAAAGAGCTTTGTATAGGGAAACGTTGACAATGAGCAAGTACAAAGAGCAGTAGAAACAGTAAAAGATTAATAGGCACTCTTATGAGGGAAAGAAAGGCAGAAACACATCTTTTCCAGGGGTTTTGCCAGCCTTTTCCCAGGAGTAGGCCTCTTAGAAGCCCTATTCTCCGAGGTAGACTTCGGTGAAGTCCCAAAACTTGGAGATAGGTTTCTGTAAAGCCCCATTCTCTGAGGTAGACTTCGGTGAAGTCCCAAACTCAGAGATAGGTCTCTGAAGCCCCTATCATGGTCTGATAGATGGTTTCCCATGCTAAGCAGACTCCACTGGAGTCGGCATGGCAAGTGGTATAGCGCTAGCCTTGAGCTTAAGAGCTCAAAGACAGCAACTAAGCCCAGAGTTCAAGCCCCATGACCTACCTGAAAAAAAAAAATCTCACCAAAATACACTATGATGTCCCAGCATAACAATGTTTATTGTAGCACAAGTCACCATAGCCAACATATGGAATCAAACCAGATGCCCCTCAATGGATGAATAGCTCAAAAATATGATATATGTACATAACGGAATTTTATTCAGCCATTAGAAAGAATGATACTGTACCATTTATAAAGAAATGAAAATATCTGAAAAAATAGATTGTGAATTGTTAGGCCCAAAGAAGACAAATGTTGCATGGTTTTCCTCATATGTGGAAGCTACAAGTAGCCTGCAAACCTCCAATTGAATCCATGGGGTATTATGCAGATATTTACAAATGTATTACCTAAAATAAGGTGGACTGAAAGCAAAATTCAAATAGGGTAATTTCTTAGAAAGACAAAGTCAAATCTCAACAAAATAAGCACCAGAACCGAGTACTTGCAAGAGGGTGATGGTGGCCAAGATGACAAGGGTATATGAATAAAGAGAAGAAAGGGAGGGCCAAGAATTGAGTCTATATACTACAAAATTAAGAAAAGTAAGGGTAGGGAGGGATTGGGAGTTGCGGGTGAGAATATTGAAAGTGGTAACACTAACCAAGATGCATTTTCTTCATAAGCTTCTCTGTTAAATGGCAACTCTTTTGTACAACAACTTAAAGATAAGTTAAAAAATTAAGTTTAGAAACAATACCCTAGCGCCACTGCTAAGGGAAATAGATGAGCTGATGCCCAGAAGAAACTGCAAGGTGTTCAGTGAGCAAAGGATATAAGCCCTACTTTCAACAGAACTATTTTAGAAAATAGGTCCTTACTTTTACAATAACTATTAGTATAATTAATAATAATTAGTGTTAGAAAAATTTCTTCTTGTGTATTTGCTGCGCCAGATAAGGGAGAACTGCCAGCAGAGGGACAGTAACTCTGAGAGATTGAGACTGGTGTTTCTACACAGGACAGAAATAAGGAAGATACAGGCAGTACATGCCTGCCTTGCATGCTGAAACCTGCAGCCTAAGGGGTGACACATAGAACATTAATACGAACAATCGGAATAGTTTGAGTTAGGTTGACTTGAGAAGAAGCTAGCTCTAGTTGAGAGATGCAATCTTTAGTTGAGACCATGATGACAGTCAAGTTTGATATGAACCAGCTCACAATCTCGTGAAAGAATTTGGAACATCCTGCTGAGTTGACAGCTGGAAACTGTCTGAAAGGACTTTGCCAGAGAGTGGCAGTGGCAGACCTGGAGAGTATCATGTTTATCCAGGGAAAGGAGCCTGCAGCCTGGAAAATGCCTCTACATGGGTAGTGGGAAAAGTAAAAGGAGGCCAAGAAACCCTAACAGAGGCCCAGCCTTGAACAGGGCACCAAGAAAGTAACTGCACACAGGGCATCAGATGCAAGGTCTAATAGTCAGGGATGGACAGTATCTTTGGCTTTGGGGTTGAGAAGCTCTGTGTGTGTGTGTGTGTGTGTGTGTGTGTGTGTGTGTGTGTGTGTGTGTGTCTTACATATAACTGCAATTTATGAGGAAAATGAAAATGAAAGCTATCATGTATTCTTACACCAGTTAGGTTGGGTAATATAAAACAAATGATAACAAAATGCTGACAAATATGTGGAAGAAAAATTTATTTGAGGAGGGGTGCATCAATTCAGGGCCTCGTGATCTTATTTAGTGTCTTTGCTCAGGCTGGCACTCTACCTCTTGAGCTACACCTCCACTTCCAGATTTTTGCTGGTTAAGTGGAAATAAGAGTCTCATAGACATTTCTGTCCAGGCTGGCTTTGAACAGTGATCCTCAGATTTTAGCCTCCTGAGTAACTAGGATTACATATGTGAGCCACCAGTTAAAGTTTACTGTCCCTCTGCAAATAGCCCTTCCTTACCTGATCCAGCATTCAACTCACTGTTGGTAGTCATGCAAATTAGTATAGCATTATAGAAAAACGAAGAGATTTTCATTATAAAACTAAAAATAGACCTAGCCTAAGATCCAGCTTCCCATTCCTGGATGTATATCTTTAACAAAAATTAAATTACCAAACAAGATACACATGCATGCCAATATTTATTGCTGTACTATTTGCAATAGCTAAACTAAGAAATCAGCTGAGATACTCATCTGTGGATAAATGGATAAAGAAAATGGATACACAATGCAGAAAAGACACAATTAAAAGACTAAAGTCTTCTTGTCTGAGGCAAAATGATTAGACCATGCGAAATAGGGGGGAAAACTATGTTCTCCCTCATATGCAGAAACTAAAAAAGGTCCACCTGAAAGAAGGGTAGGGATTAGGGATTGGGAAGGATGTGGTAGAGGGAGGTGGAAAAGGAGGGTTAGATTTGATTAACGCATGTGTGAAAATAGTATGCTCTACCCCATCCCAATGTGTATTAATATGTTAATAAAAACAAAGCAAAGGCCTTGTAAGCTAAGCTCCAGGGAAGATTCAGTGAGTGAGGTCAGACATTGAGGGAAGGAGTTGCTCCAACCACAATCAGTCAGCCCAGAGGCCCACCTCATTCTGTCTACCTAAGACACTCCTGGAGACCAGGAACTCACCATCACTCTCACCATTGTGAAAGCAGATGAGCCCAGACATGGCTCCTAATATGATCTATATAAAGTAGGTTTTAGAGGTGTAGTAAGCCAGGCACCAGTGGCTCATACCTGTAATCCTAGCTAATCAGGAGGCTAATATCTGAGGGTTAAGATTTGGAGCCAGAACAGGCAGAAAAACCCCTTATCTCTAATTAACAAACAAAAAGCCAGAAGTGGTGTTAAGGTTCAAGTGGTAGAGCACCAGGCTTGAGCAATAAAAGCTAAGGGACAGCCCCAGACTCTGAGTTCAAGCCCCAAGTCCACCACAAAAATAAACTAATTAATTTTTAAAAGTGCTAAGTCAAAGCCAGACATAGGTGGCTCACACCTGAATTCCTACCTACCCAGGAGACTGGGATCTGAGGACTCAGTTCAAAGCCATCCCAGGTAGGAAAGTCCACGAGACTTAACTCTAGCTAATCACCAGAAAATTGGAAGTGTGGCTCAAAGTGATAGAATAGCAGCCATGAGCAAAACACTCAGGGACAGAGCACAGGACCCAAGTTCAAGCCCATGACCGACAAATAAAACAAAAAATGCTAAGCCTGACTTTGCCCTATCACAGCTTTCTGTGTTAAAACAGACCCTGATTATTTAGAGACAAATTTCCATTTGTAAAACAAATGTCTTTAGGGGCTGGGAAAATGGCTCAGTGGTAGAGTGCTTGCCTTGCATGCATGAGGCCCTGGGTTTGATTCCTCAGCACCACATAAGCAGAAAAAGCAGGAAGTGGTGCTGTGGTTCAAGTAGTAGAGTGCTAGCCTTGAGCTGAAGAGCTGAGGGACAGTGCCCAGGCCCAGATTTCAGGCCCCATGATCGGCAAAAAAAAAAAAAAAGTTAATGTCTTTAAGTATTCTTGATAGAATAGTGGACGGAAATACAATCAGTTTTTCACAAGAATATGATTGAGAACATTAAAGCAAACACTGTGTGCCTTCACACTATGGAAGGAGAAAGCAATACTTGTACTTAACCATTAGGATTGGAATTATTTTCAAATAACAATGGAGTTCTTCCAAGTATGAATTTATGGGAGTCTGCTTGATGCAACCTCTAAGTTAAATTGATCTCTATAAATTTTACAATCTGTGGGAAAATCACCAAGCCAATCATTTGAAGGAAAAAAGCTCCATCAATTACTTGCATGCAGCATTTATATTCAGGTTTATCAATGAGCACAGCCCTTCCATTAGAGCTGGCAGGGCTCGAGAGTGGGATGTTGGAAGTTAAAGGAGCTCTGTAGAAAAGCTACAAATCAACAGATGGGAATGCCCTTGTTTCTTGGTGGCAAATGCATCCAGACACTAAATTGACAGCATTTCCTATCACTAAGAGATAACAGCTGCTTGTAAAAAGGCTATCTGGAATCTAAACATCACTTCAATGTGAGACAGATGTTAGCCTTGTATCAATCTCTATGGCTTTTTATTTTTCATTAAATCCCAAGGGTTATTTCCTACTACACAAGAACTTTCTTCCTTTGTTCAAAATTCTATGTTTCATATATATATACATATATATATATATATATATATATATATGTCTTCTAGGCCTAGCTTCCACATATGATTGAAAACATACAAAATTTTGCTCTTCAAACTTTTGTTTCACTCAAAATGATGTTCTCCATTTGCTGTAAATGAAACAATTCCATTTATCTTTATTGTTGTGTAGTATTTCCTAATACACATATATGTGTGTTTATCAATTCATCTTTATATAGAGATATAGATATACATCATCTGTATATACATACATATACATGGGTGTGGGGGTGTTTATTGATTCATCTCTTTGGGGTTCCTCAGTTGATTCAATTGTTTGGCTACTATGAACAGCATAGCAATAAACGTAGGTAGACAGGTGTCCTTCTGGTTATGGATTACACTCCTTTGGATATATGCTCAAATAGTGAGTGGTATGACAGGATCACAAGGAAGCTCTATACTGATTTCCAAACTTACTGCACTTCTCAACAAGAAAATATGAAATTTCTTGTTTCTCTGCATCTTCATCAGCTTTTGTTGTTGCTTGTTTTCCTCATGGCTGCCATTCTAATGAGTGAGATGGAATATATATATATATATATATATATATAATTATTTATATGGATAAACGTAGATCGTACATCAAACAGAAAAGAAGGGGAAAGGAGAGAATAAACAAAAAGAATGAGAGTAACATTACAACATATTTCAATTATATATGAAATATATAATTGTCTAAGGATCAACAGCCAAAGTGAGCCGGGACAGGAAAATCCATCAGAGTCCTATTTCAAAATAACCACCAGAAAACTGAAAGTAGCACTGTGGCTCAAAGTGTTAGAGTGCTAGCCTTGAGCAAAAATCCTAAAATCTGATTATGTGTTACTGAGGTATTGAACCCAGGGCGTTATGCATGCAAAGCAAGCACTCTACCACTGACTCACATTCCCAGACCAATACCAATAAATTTTAAAGACCTGAAATTTTATTTAAAACTGTCATTCATACAATATACATCCCATAAAGACTTTTACCATTCTCAGGATTCAGACATTGAAACAAGTTTTGTTTTCCTCATTTTAACAGATACAGAAAGTGAAGTTTTGAGATACTACACGGTTTAGTTAAGATCACAAAGAGAAAGGAGAAACTATGAATTGTATGCTGCTGTTCTGACTTTGCTTCTGACTTCTCCACATCCCAGTGTCTCCGCAGAGGTAAGAATGGTAAGACAGGGCTGTTACCAAGAAAGAGAAGACACTGGCATCTGAAAACGATTTCACTATTTAGCTCAGAAGTTATTTATTTGAACCTCTTAACAGCTACCAGAAGATGCCTCAGCATGAGAAATGACAACCAGAGCTCTTTGGGGAATTCCCTGACAGATTTCATCCTTGTGGGTATTTCTGACCGACCATGGCTTGAGCTCCCTCTCTTTGTGGTCCTCCTGGTCTCTTATGTGCTGGCAATGTTGGGAAACATTTCCATCATCCTGGTATCCCGCCTGGATCCCCAACTCCAGAGCCCTATGTACATCTTCCTCAGCCACCTGTCCTTCCTGGATCTCTGCTATACCACCACCACGGTCCCCCAAATACTGTTCAACATTGGCAGCTCCAAGAAGACCATCAGCTATGGAGGCTGCACAGTGCAATATGCAATTTTCCACTGGTTGGGAGGCACTGAATGCATTATTTTGGCCATCATGGCCCTGGATCGCTACGTGGCCATCTGCGAGCCCCTCCGGTATGCCCTGATCATGCACCGCTCTCTCTGCCAGCAGCTGGTGGCTGTGGCCTGGCTCAGTGGCTTTGGCAACTCTCTCGTGCAAGTGGTTCTGACTGTACAATTGCCTTTCTGTGGGCGGCAGGTGCTAAACAACTTCTTTTGTGAGGTGCCAGCCATGATCAAATTGTCCTGTGCTGACACGACCGTGAATGATACAACACTAGCGGTGGTGGTGGCCTTCTTTGTGCTTGTCCCCCTAGCTCTCATCCTTCTCTCCTATGGCTTCATTGCCCGAGCTGTGCTCAGGATCCAGTCTTCCAAGGGAAGGCACAAGGCCTTTGGGACTTGTTCTTCCCACCTGGTGGTGGTCTCTCTCTTCTACCTACCTGCCATCTACATGTATGTGCAGCCCCCCTCCAGACACTCCCAGGAGCAGGGCAAGTTTATCTCTCTCTTCTATTCCATAGTCACCCCCACCCTGAATCCCTTTATCTATACGCTGAGGAATAAGGATGTGAAGGGAGCTCTCAGAAGACTCCTTGTGAGGATCAGGAGGCTGTGCAGATCGTGACGATCTGAAGATGTGGCGCTCGCCATCTATTCAAGAACATTGGGCAAATGTCTTATTTGCTCAGAGCATCTTACATTTCCAGAATTAGTAGCTAAGCAGAAAGTATTTTGAGAGATTTGAGAACCTCAAAAATCCTCTATCCCAAACATCTGACCCCTTACATGATCATAATTCTTGAGGTTTACAAGCTAAGCTGATTCTGAACATGTAATTCTAATAGGCCATGTGTTTTTATAGATTTAAGTAATTCTGTTTATTGAATTATTTCATTTCTAATTTTCTGGCTCTTCTTTTTTTTCCTTTTTCTTTTACCACCCTCAATTTGTCTCTTTTTAAGCTGCTTTCTTCCTTTTCAATTATCCCTACATTTGTGTAATATCAAACTGAAAGACAGTCTTACACATTTTCTCCATAGATTTAAACTCTCCCTGAGTTTAGTATGATATTATCAAGACATTATAAAAAAATAAATGAATTCTTTTCCTCTTTTGTGATCAGAAATGACTTTTTTCCACCTGTAATTCAAGTTTCCTCCTATAGAAGCTTTTCTTTACATTGACTGGCAAATATTTAGTGTAAATTTATCTATCTATGTTTTCCTCTATACAAATCTACCTATTTCAGAATTCAACATAGAAATTAGATACAGTAAGGAAATAGCAACAGCCACCAATATTTTTTAAATACAACCATAATAGCATGCCATCATAAGTAATTTAAAATGTATGAATTGCATATTTGTAGAATATTTTATGTACTGTATCTAAACTGTCGTAGACAGTAGAGAAAAGAAATTGTGAAAAATAAAACTGTGGGTAAGGGGAAACTTATACATGAGCAAATTCTAAATATAAGTAAAGAAACAAAACATAAAAACAAATGAAAATTGTATAAATAAAAGGACAATAACTGAAATAGTAAGAAACACTGCAGATTTCAAAGGCACATTTCAGCAAACAGTAGAAACAATCAGTAAATAAACATGAACCAATAAACATCATAAAGTTGAAGAACAGAAAAGTATTTCAGAAAAGTAATCAGTTGTAATGACCTGTAAGATGCCATCAACCAGAGCAACATAGCTATGCAAGAATACTGGGGGAGGAGAGAAAACTAAAGGAAATAATGGCACAAAATTTTCTGAGCTAATGAAGTACAATAAAAGAAGCAATCAAGAAACTCAACCTATAAACAGAGAAGATAATCAAGGAAACCTACACCAATCACATGAAAATTACACCAAGAAAACCAAACAAAAGATTGGGGGGGGGGAAGTGTTGGCACAAATGTGGGAAAATGTACTTAAGAGAGGAATGTGATCTCATACAGTTCTGTGAATGATGTTAGATATAAATAGATAAAAGCAGATGACTAGACAGACAGATAGATAAACAGACAGATATTCTAGTTCTGTGTGTGCCCTGAAAATAACTGGATCTGGGCACTGGTAGCTCAAGTCTGTAACCCTAACTATTCAGGAGGCTGAGATCTGAGGATCATGGTTCAAATCCAGCCCATGCAGGAAAATCATGAGATTCTTAACTCCAATTAACCTCCAGAAAACCAGAAGTGGTGCTGTGGCTCAAAGTGGTAGAGCACTAGCCTAGGGTGAAAATCTCAGGGACAGCTCCCACACCCCTAAATTCAAGCCCCCCACAACTGACAAAAGACAAAAGGAATTGAAGGCAGAAGTTCAAGCAGTTATTTTTATACAAAAGTTTATAGTAGAATATTTACAATAAAAAATATAGAAGTGGATAGGCACCAATAATCCTAGCTACTCAGGAAGCTGAGACCTGAGGAATGGGGTTAGAAGCCAGCCTATGTAGGGAAGTTTGTGAAACTCTTAACTCCAAACCCAGAAATGGTGCTGTGGTTCAAGTGGCAGAGCATTAGCCTTGAGCACAAAAGCTGAGGGACAGCACTCAGACCCAAGGTTCAAGCTCCAGGACTAGCTAAATAAATAAATAAATAAAATATGGGATTGTAACTATATAACAGGCTGTAATATGCATATATAATCCAATATTACTCAGTCTTTGTGAAAGTTGAGCATCCTGATAAATGCCACAACATAGGTGAATCTGGATATTATTTAAATGTAAGAAGCCAATAGAAAAAAATAACAAATATTGTGTGATTCTATTTCTCTGAAGTGTAGAGACTAGTTGGAATCAGGTGTAATGATGGGTGACAGCATCTAGGGGCTAGGGAGGAACAGATGAATGGGGAGGTATTGTTTACTAGCACTACTTAGACTGAGAGATGAACAGATTCTAGAGTTGAATGGTGATGGAGAACAATACAGATATACTTAATATCATTAATTTGTACACTTAAATATACTACACATATATATGCTATGTTTAATTGCATGTCCTGTATATTTTATCATTACAATAACTGACTGGAATTTGCAAGGCTCTAAGTTAAGATTCATTTGATGGCCTCTTTCAAGAAAGAAATCTGAGTAATTATGTAGCTACTTGAACATTTCCAAACTAAAATCTGCTATTCTCACCTCCTACATCCTTAATCCAACTGGATTGAGAAAAAAAACACACTGGGTAAGAATTCCTTTGATAATTTTCCTGGAAGATGTGCTAGAGAAAAAGACAGCAAGATCTCTTTATGTGACATGAGGGCAGTTTAGTTTTATCTTCCAGTTTGGACTGGAATATAAAAATGGTGGGGGCGCGGGGATTTTAAAGATAGTAAGGACATAGAAGAAAGAGTGAACAAGGGGAATATCATTTTAAAATTATTATTATTTGAGTTGACTATGAGTTATTTGATTATGTTTAGAATATTCTAACACTTTATTCCTCCCTCAAAGCAGAGTATAGGGTAGTATAACAGAGAATAACCCAGTATTTAAAAATTCTATTAGAGGAATCATTCTATGAATAGAGTGGGAGGCTTATGGACATTGTCCTAGAGTTATGGAAATAGAAAAACTCTATCCTCAAGCTTTATCTCTTTCTTTAGTAATATATGTAAATGTATGTGTATATATAAATGCATAGTAATATACATACATTAAACGTATGTATATTATATATACTGTACATTGTGATATACATATATGTATATAGGCACATATATTTGTATATGTGTAAAGCAGAAGGCCAAACAAGAGAAAATCTGAGTCTCCCCAACACATTTGTCCTGTTGGGCTTCTCAGAGTATTCATGGCTGCAGATCCCCATCTTTGCAGTGGTCCTGGTCTCCCATATTCTCACTCTCATTGGAAAGAGCACCACCATCCTTCTGATCATGATGGAGCCCAGACTCCAGACATCCATGTACTTCTTCCTGGACAATTTCTTGCTACTGGACCTCTGTATCACCTGCACTATGGACATCAGCTTCTGGCCAACCTCTGGGTCCCAGAGAAGACAGTTTCCTCCTGGGGATGCATCACACAAGCCTACCACTTCCATTGGACAGGTGGTACTGAATGTGTCCTGTTATCAGTAATGGCCTTTGGTGGCTATGTGGCAATCTGCCATCCTCTCAGATACAGTCTCATCACGCATCCCTGGGCATGTGTGTGGCTGGTAGCTGTATCCTGGTTCTGTCCTGGCCAATTCCCTGCCATAGTCCACACTCACCCTCCAGCTTCCCCACTGTGGTCATCACACCCTGGACCACCTGCTCTAATACACCTGGCTGGTGAAGACACTATGGCTAACCACCTCTCCTTGACTCTGGGTGACATCCCTTTTGCACTGATGTCTCCCCTCTGGTGCTCATCTCCTACACGCTCATTGCTAGGGCTGTGCTAAAGTTACCAACAGCTGAAGAAAAGCACAAGGCACTCAGCACCTGCAGTTCCCACTTAGTGGTTGTCACCATGTACTTTGAGTCAGCCATCTACATGTACTTCCAGCCTACCACCAGCAGCACTCAGGCCTAGTTCCTGTATTTCTTCTATTGTATCATCACTCCACTACTCAATCCACTCATCTTCACCCTGAGAAACAAGGACATGAAGGCAGCAAGGAAGAGGATCCTACAACTCCAGGGAAGGAGGAAGTATTTCAAAGCCAGATTTGTTAATTGGCTATTGATTCTTTGAGAGTTTGTATATGAATATGTGTATCTTTAAGACTAGATCCTGTAAATGAGAAAAAAATTGTGCCATATTTTCCTTTGTATCTTGATTTATCTTTCCCAACATGATTTCCAAATCCATCTAATAACCTGACAATGGCACAATTTCACTTTTCTTATGGTTCAGTAATATTTCTTATGGTTCAGTAATATTCTCTTTATCCATTCATCAGTTGTTGGGTTTATTAGCTGATTCCTCTACTTGGCCATTCTGAACAAAACTGCAATAAATATGAATATGTGTGTTGTACAAGTACTATATGCATGTATTTATATGTATATGTATCTTCTTTAGTAATTATCAAATCATATTTTATAATTTCTTCTCTCCTGAAATGTAATTATCATGATAAATTTTGTGTTTATCACTCTCGCTATTTTTGTGTTGTATAGCTATTTGAGAATAAAATGAAAAACTAAAGCAAAAAATTATGAATAGGTAGATGTTTCTCTTGTATATTGATTTACCTTCCTTTCATATACATGCCAAGAATGATATAGTGGAATCACAAAATACTTCTGTTTTCAGTTGTTTAAGAACCCTCCATATGCTGCTTTTCATGGTGCTTGCTACCTACATTCTCACCAATGTTGTATGATGTAGGGCTAGATCTCCAGCAGGAGGTAAGTGTGAACGACGCGCACAAGGAACACACGTCGGGAGAACAGGCTTAAGCAGGACTCGTTTATTCTTGCACAAGGGGGGGATTTTATAGCCCCAGCTTTCCCAACCTCCTGAGTCCTTCCCAGCCAATTACTTAGTGGGGAGTTGATGTAAGGCACGTGTGATGGGCACTGCTTGGTGACAGGCACTGATTGGTCCCCCGGGGGCATGTAGGGAGCGTGGACAGCTCATGGCTGGCAAGCTAGGCAGACGTGCCTGTGGGTCACCTCTCTATGAGAAGGAAGTGTGCTTCAACTGCTACTCGAGCTGACTCACCCAGATCTGACCGGCTCTACCCACAGTATGAGAGTTCCATGTATCTACATTCTCAGCCAGTCTGGGCTGGCTCTTATCTTCAATGAATCACCAAATGTCAGATGTAGAGCTGTAGTTCAAGTGCTAGTGTCAAACTTGAGTGCAAAGGATAAGCCAGAATGCAAGGCCCTGTGTTGAAGCCCCAGAACCAGCACACACAAAACAGTAGCTATTTATTAGCCATCATAGTCCAGCTGAGCAGGGATAAATTCTCCAGACTGACTTTAAAGGATGAAAAAAATCCTTTGATCACTGTGAGTTTCGTCTCTCAAGTACTCTATGCTCCTATCCTGATTTCTCTCTAAAGTTTTTCAATTTGAAAACAAGCTTTTTATTTCTTAGTGAGCAGTGACCTGTCCACTGGCAAGCACAGTCCACACTGACACACTTTTTTTTTCAAAAAATACTTCCAAATATAAATGTAGTGAATGCACATGGAACAATCAAAAAGAATTGTCACCTAAAATATAGCTTGATTAAAGCACTGATAATTTAATGTTTCCTCTTTTAGACATTGAGAGAAAATTATTTTGCCCATGCAAATGACCTCACCCCTCAGCTCTTCAATATTTTCTCTGATTTGGTTCCAGACTCGCCAGTCAATGCTTGTGACTCAAAGCATGCTCCATGGACCTGCTCTACAGGCATCATCTGAGAACTTGCTAGAAATGCAGATCCCACCATTCTGTCACCACAGGACATTTGCACTCCCCATTCTCTTTTGTCTTCAAGGCTAGTCCTGCAGTTACCTGAACAACTCACTTTCCTTCTACATTCCACTCTCTGTTCAGATGTCACCTGGGAGGAAAGCTATTTCACTCCCCTTTTCTCCCTATAGCCTAGCATTTATAATCCCATAGCATTCTTTGTATGCATTCATCTAAAAAGTTCTCCCCAGAAATATTTATGGGAAATTCACACTATGCCAGATGCTGTTCTAAACTCCTGAGAACACAGAGGAGAAGAAGATAAACTTCCTATGCCAACCTACTCTCTGGGTAATATTTCATCTCTTTTGGTTTATTTATGTCTCCAAGAAGAGGCCTAATTCCCATTGCAGGTACCAGGACTTGAACCTTCTTTTTGAGAGACAAGTTTCCAATGTGCTTTTGTGCTGTGCTGAGCACATTGTGCTTGGTTGTCTTTAATCTCAGTGAAATGCACAAGGACAGCTTTCCTGCAGTAGAAATGTCCCTTCCTTGATGTCAATTTCCAATCACATAGCTGGTGGTTGTCTTGCCTGTGTGCAAATTGTCTGAGTTTAAACATTCCTTAGTGTGGAACCAAAAAATGTGTTAGCATCAGCAACACGACCAAGCTTCAGAAAACCTTCAAGGGGAAAAGCTTATGTCCCCATACTTCTTCCTGCATCTTTATTATGGTTTAGGTATTTGCTTTCTCAGTTTCCTAAGGGATGGTGCTCTATCACTTAAACCGTCTCCAGCCTGGCTTTTTGCTGGCTAATTGGAGATAGAGTCTTGTGGATTTTTTTGTTGAGGTTGGCTTTGAAATTCAGGCCTCCAGGGCTCAGCCTCCTGAACAGCTAGGATTACAGGTGTGAGCCACTGGCACCCAACTAAAGTTGAAATTAATTACTAATGTAACAGAATAAAAGGTAGGATTTTTTAAGTTCCCGGTATATTTTAGATATGAGACCCTTGTCTGTTGTATGGCTAGTGAAGATCTTCTCCCAATCCGTGGGCTTTTCTATTTATCTTGCTAACTATGTCCTTTGCCATGCAGAAGCTCTGCAACTTCATGCAATCCCATTTGTCCAACCTATCTTTGATTTGTTGTGTTTCTGAGTCTCTATTAAGAAAATTTCATCCTGTGCCAAGGAGACCTAGGGTTTCTCCTATTCCATCCTGTAATGTTTTCACAGTGTCTGCTTTGACTCCGAGGTCTTTGATCCATTTGGAGTTGATTCCGGTGCAGGGTTTGAAGATTTGTTTTGGGGGGATTTTAAAAAATTAAATCCCCCCAAAACAAATCTTCAAAGAAACAACTGCCCAATAAATAAGTGGGCTAAAGACTTAAAGAGAAACTTCTCTGAAGAGGAAAGAAGGATGGCCAATAGACACATGAAGAAATGCTCAACCTCCCTAGACATAAAAGAAATGCAAATCAAAACAACATTGAGATACCACCTCACCCCAGTTAGAAGGGCTAGAATCAAGAACTCTAGTAACAACAGATGCTGGAGGGGATGTGGACAGAAGGGAACCTTACTGCATTGTTGATGGGAGTGAAAATTGTTCAACCACTTTGGAAAGAAGTATGGAGGTTCCTCAAAAGACTCCACATAGAGCTCATCTATGACCCAGCAATCCCACTTTTGGGCATTTACCCAAATGATCACAAACACGAACACACTAAAGCTACCAGTACAACTATTTTTATTGCAGCATTATTTACCATAACTAAGATATAGAACCAACCCAGATGCCCCTCAGTAGATGAATGGATCAAGAAAATGTGTTATATATACACAATGAAATCCTATGCCTCCATCAGAAACATTGCCCCATTTGTTAGGAAATGGAAAGGCTTGGAAAAAATTATATTAAGTAAGCCAGGCCCAAAGAAACACATGTCCCATGGTTTCCCTTATTTACAATAGCTAGTATATGTCTAAGTCAAGCAGAAAAGGTTAGATAAGTTGATGTTAGGGGAATGAACCCCAAGATAAGTATTCAAATGTTTGTTTTTTCCTTTCATGCAATTGTCTCTAACATAAGATGATTTCTTTGTTACTTTGTATGTCCCTCCCCCCACGGTATAACCCATGCTTTTACTGTATTTGATGTTGGTATAATTTGTGGAGGGGATGGGAAAAAACAAATCGTTTAACTAGGGATACAGGTGGACTCATTACAACAATGAGATGTACAAGTCTTTATGTCGAAAAACGAACTTTACAACTTTGGTGGGGGGTGGGGGGAGGACCGGGTGGGGGAAGAAGGAGGGAGTATGGGAAGGGATGGGAAGGGGAAACAAAGAGGTGGCAACAATGCTTGATAAGAAATGTACTCGTTATCTTGCCCATGTAATTGTAACTCCTTTGTACGGTATTCTCACAATAAAAAAAAAAAAAGAGAGAGACAGAGAAAAAAAAAGAAGGCCCTTGTCAGGAATGCCACAACACTGTTAGTGGGAATGTAAACTGGTTCTAACACTCTGGAAATAGCATGGATGTTCCTCAAAAGACTACACATAGAGATCCCCTATGACCCAGCAATTCCATTCTTGGGCATTTACCAAATGGTCACAAACAAGGCTACATTAAAGCTACCAGCACAACCATGTTCACTGAAGCATTATTTAACATAGCTAGGATATAGAACCAACACAGATGCCCCTCAGTAGATGAATGAATAAAGAAAATGTGGTATTTATACACCATGGAATTTTATGCTTCCATCAGAAAGAATGACTTTTCCCCATTAGTAAGGAAATGGAATGACTTGGGAAAAATCATATTAGGTGAAGTAAGCCATAACCCCGCAAAAATAGGCTCCATGGTTTCCCTAATTTGTAATAAATAGTATATGCCTAGGATAGTCCTGGTAGAGGTTCACAGTAGCTCAACAGTTATGTACATATGACCATATAAAATGATGCTAATTGAAATGAACTCCAAGATATGAAAACAAAGAGTATTTTTTAATGTACTGTGTGAAGTTATTTCTTCTGTCTTTCATTTTTTCCCTTTGGTTTATCCCCTGTTGTCACTGTTTTTATTCCAGTACCCTGTGTCTTGTATACAGTTTATCAGATTTGGGGAAGGAAAGGACTAAGGATGAACCAGTGCAACAGTGATACTCACAAGACACTATGTTAGAGATTAAATTTACAATTTGGGGGGAAGGAAAATCATGGAGAGGGAAAGTGGGAGGAAACAGGGCAGGGGAGACACTGTTCAACAAGAAATACACTCATTACCTTACTTATGTAATTGTAACCCCTGTGTATCACCTTTCAAATAAAATAAAATATTAAACCGGGTGCCGGTGGGTCACACCTGTAATCCTAGCTACTCAGGAGGCTGGGATCTGAGGATCATGGTTCAAAGCCAGCCAGGGCAGGAAAAGCCATGAAACTCTTATCTCCAATAAACCACCAGAAAAACCAGAAGTGGTGCTGTGGTTCAAGTGGTAGCATGGTAGCCTTCAGCTAAAGAGCTGAGGGACAGGGCTCAGACCCAGATTCAAGCCCCATGACCAACATTTCCTGCCTCAAGACTAATTTTCCTTCCAACATTTAAAAGACTTTTACACCCATTAATATATGTCTCTATACAACACAAAAAAAGAGGGAACATGGTGCTGTGAAAAGCACAATGAAGCTAGGCACCGGTGGCTCACGCCTGTAATCCTAGCTACTCAGGAGGCTGAGATCTGAGGATCAGGGTTCTAAGCCAGCCTGGGCAGGAAAGTCCGTTAGACTCTTATCTCCAATAAAGCACTAGAAAACCAGAAGTGGTGCTGTGGCTCAAGCAGTTGAGCACTTGTCTTGAGCTAAAGAACACAAGGACAGGAGATCGAGACAAGATGGCGGAGGAGAAGCTGGAATCTGAACAAGCTCTCGCACAGAAAGCAGTTTTAGAGTTCCAGTGAACAGTCCCAAGCCAGAGAAACACACCAAGTGTGCCATCACAGGACAGAGAGTTAGACAGGAGAGGGAGAGCCAAGGCAAGAATACACATCTGATCGCTAGCCAGCAGCTGCCGCTGGCGGCGGCGGCAGCAGGGTCTGGTGGAGACTGCATACCTGAGCGCTCACACAGAGAGTCCGGGACGAAGGAGCCAGACGCAGCGGGC
>NW_012267243.1:2080198-2108045 GCF_000151885.1 Dipodomys ordii
CTCTAATCTTCACTACCCACCTCCTCACTTCCTACCACAGAAACATCACTCAGCCACTCAGTGTTAAAATCCCTCCATGAGGATAAGTTCATGATAAAAATAACAGTAATAACATCAGCTCTACTGTGAAGATCAAGATAATGGGTAAAGAAGCACTTACCCAACAAAATACAACACAGTTACAATTCAGCTTTTATGGACCATACTGCCTTGCTGTGTTCTCAAAATATTTCATGTGTAGATCTTCTCTTTTTTAGCCAGACAGTTCAGTTGGGGATGTAGATCATTGGGAGAATGCTTATCTAGCATATACAAGGCTCTAAGTTTGATCCTCAATACTACAAGAAAACCAAAAAACTTTTTCTAGCTAGATAATATGCTCATGGAGAGGTGTACAATGCAAATTTGTTTTGTTATCTGTTCCAATGTTGGTGGAGTCATTTGAGTCAAATAATACACATACAAAGAGTGCTTGAAAACTTTATCCAAAGTTCTTGATACTCTTCATCCTTAAGCAAATTGCCTAAAGTGCATAAACTTTATACTCCTCATAACAAATATTCTTCCATTGGTGCACAATGAACGTGCTCTGGAGTTCTAACAAAGGAGTGTTATAGTGACTGAGTTATTTGAGGAAGAGAGTCCCATCTTATTAATGTTTGTTTCCCCAGAACTTGCCCATATCTCAGCACATACAAGGACTCCAGTTATAATGTATGGTATTGTTTCCTCAGTCCTTATCAATGTGGTGAAGCCCTAATACCCAATGTGACTGGAGAAAGTATTGGGGTTAATAGATCTGCCAAGGGTGGGGTGTCATATTAGAGGAGGAAGGGTCTCAGAATAGCATGCTCTCTGTCCATGCAACACTGAGGAAAGACCAAAATAAGACACAACTCGGTGACACCAGCAAGCCAGAGAAACAACTTAAATCATTCCAATCAGTACCTGGAAGTTCCTGCCACAGAACTGTGAACAGATAACTTTCTGTCCTTTAATCTACCTTAGTAATTCCATATTGCTGCCTGAGCTAATTAATATAGCAGTGAATGTCTAAAGAGAATGAATGGATGAAGTGTAAAATACCTCTACTCAGTAATCCTGAAACCAAAAGAGTCTTGATTTTTTGCTTACATTTATTTGCGATATGCTTTTCAGAATCATCTCTAGGCACTAAAAGATGCACAATATGGTTGGGTACTACAGTAGTTCCACCAACACATGATCTTCCCATCCTTAGTGGGCATGACCGTTCTTACTGAAAGAAGATGAGAAGGACTGGGTTACCAGGGCAGTGGTGGTAAGGAATGTAAGTGTTACCAGTCTGGAAGGAGAGGAGGTTGCACACTCTTAGGGCCTCGAGGAGTACACAGTATACCATAAACAGTCAAAGTAAAAAGTGGCTGATGCATCTGGAGCTTCTGAGCAGATCTATCCCTTGGCAGGAACCACTGAGAGATCTTTGTGAAGAAACCTCTTGCTAGGGGCTACAATAGAAAAAATAACCTCAGACTGGAACTCAGATCAAAATGCTCTGAATGACATGAACCACCATTAAGTTTTGATTCAGGCCTATGAAACAAAGAAAAAAAGGAGGGAGGTAAGGAGGGGTGGGGAGGAAGAGAAGGAGGAAATGAAGAGAAAGAATGCAGCTCATGTAAACTTCAGAGATTATCCTTTTATATTTCTAATTGTGACTTGGAATTGTGAAGTGCCTCTGCCCTCATGTTCTTTACAGATCTATGGAGTTTGGAAACTTCTAAAGAGGTTCAGGGAGGAGAGGCAAGGTAAGTTAAGCTGGAGCCATTGAACGTAGGGACACTGCTTCCTGGGCCTTTCCAGCAGGAAGAATGCTGACCAGGGACTCCAGAAAAGAATGGCAAAGATGGCAACATAGAGAACCCTGGAAAGCCCCTCCCTAAGCCTCTCCCCAGCTAGACAGCACACCCCTTTTGCAAGAGGGCTTGAAAGTACTGCAGCAGCAGCTTCCCTCCGTTACCACGGGGATCTAGCTAGTAAGAGAATGCTTCCGAGCTGAGGCCTCTATGTGATTGATCCTGAGCTTCAGAGAACATCAAGATTCTGCAAGGAAATACAAAACGCATACTTTTACTTTCACATGGATCTGTACAAAACCATAGTCTATAAAAAAAAAATCCACACTCCCCCGAAGGCTTTTATTTTTAAATATAGATCTATATTTCGAGCAAAGCCTGAATCAAATTATGTATTTAATGCCAGTAGAAGGTAATTTTAGAGGCCTGTGAGAAGAGAGGGTGTCAATGGTATAACCCCTGCCTTCACTGTATTTGATGTTGGTATAATTTGGGGGGGGGGGCAGGGAAAAAACAAATCGTTTAAATAGGGATACAGGTGGACCCATTGCAATGAGATGTACAAGTCTTTATGTCAAAAAACGAACTTTACAACTTTTGTGGAGGAGAAAGGGGGTAGCAGGGGGAAGTGGGGGGGAGATTGGAAGGGATGGGAAGGGGAAACAAAGGAGGAAGCAACAATGCTTCATAAGAAATGTACTCATTATCTTGCCCATGTAATTGTAACCCCTCTATACAGTATTTTCACAATAAAAAAAAACAAGGAGAGGTGTCAGCACATAAAACTAAATTATGCTTTTATGTTACTTCCCACAGACTGAAACAAATTTTCAGAGCACTTATCTAGTTAATCTCAAATTGTAGATTCCTAAAATTTATAAATGTGCTATCTCATAGCGCCCTCTGGTGTTCAAGTAGATCATTTTGGCTTGTCTAGAGGCAAAACTGTATAATCAGGCAAGTCTATAATTAACATGCATGAGTTCTCCAAATATTTACGGAAAGTCTACTATGTGACAGTTAGTGCAGAAAGTGTTGGGACAGACATGGCTTCTTGTTTAAGCTCATAGTTTATTAAGATTGACAAATGTATTCAGCTATAAAATTTAACAAAACCTCTTTGCCTAGTTTTTCACTAAAATGAGACAGACACAGCTGGCATGCCTCTACTTACACAGTGTTGGACCATTATTCACTTTAGCAGGTATCTGGATGGCTGTGGACAGAACACCACTGGCCAAGTACACAGGGAAGATTCTGAAATACAGTAAGCATCCCAAGATGTACAGTGAGATTGAATCCTGGCTTTACAGATTGGAGAAAGGGCCTTTCACAGTCAGCCCCAAGATATTCTGGTCTTGTCGGTACCCAGAGGCTTGTAGTCATCCTATTTCTGGACGTGGAAATCTGACAGTCATTAAGCAGCTGTTTATGCAGCACTGTGATAAAAGTCCTCAAACAGAATCACAGAAGCCCTAGAGGACTAGAGAGAGCTTAAAAATTTATCACACACTATTTAAGAATGTGCATGGGGCTGGGAAGGTGGCTCAGTGGTAGAGCTCTTGCCTTGCATGCATGAGGTCCTGTGTTCGATTCCTCAGCACCACATAAGCAAAAAGAAAAAAGTTGGAAGTGGCGCTGCGAGTCAAGTGGTAGAGCACTAGCCTTGCGCTGAAGAGCTGAGAGACAGCGCCTAGGCCCAGAGTTCAGGCCCCACAACCGGATCACCACCCTCCCCCTCCCCCAAAAAAAAGAATGTGCAGATCTGCAAATTGGCAATTGGAGTTATAGAGCACATGGTATAAATAGGTGGATCTTCTGGCCTTCCCAGAAAGCAAAGGGAATCTGAAGGAGCGGTAGACACCTTCATCAAGGACAGAAGTGAAATTCAAATATCCAAAGATCTAGGAATAACTACAGAACAGAAAAAAATGCTCTATTCCACTCTGTAATGTTCGTAAGGTTTGTCTTTTCCATTCCTTATTGTTCTTTAAAGTAAGTGGGGCCTGCGACCTGCATCTAGCCCCATGGCAGATGGCAAAGGTGACGTGACACACATGACTTTATTACACTAGACGACAAGGTGCATCCTCCCAAAATGCCTCCTTGCTGGCTTGGAGAAAGTAGAGTTATGATGGGAATACCTGTGTGGCAAGAAGCCAAGAATGGCTTTCTGTCACACCTTTGGGAAGAGAGACCATTGCAAGGAATAGAAGACTGCTAGCAGCACACCAGAGAGGCATCAGACCTTTCTTTCCCCAGGTATGTCAACAGCTTGGAGGCAGATTACCAACCTAGGCCTACGTCACTCACCCTCCAGACTGCAATCTTAAGTGTGTGCTGCTTTAAGCTGTGAATCTCACCAGACAATGACAAATATGGATACAGAGTTCAGGACACTTTTTATTTTGTAACATTTTATTAGAAAAGTAATACAAATAAAAACTGAAATGCTGGGGAAGGAAAGCCACCTATTCATTTACCATGCCACGCTTGCTACTATACCACAGGTAATAATCTTGCTTTATCATCCTCTTGTTACATGCTGGGGTCATTTGCAGCCATGTTCACATTCACTCACAGTTTCATAGTTTGTAATGTTTTCACTGTAACATTTTCTCATGTTTGTCATAATATATACCCATTTCTAATGACTATTCAAGGTACTACCCATAGACAGGTTTATTAACTGCTTAGACCAGGGGATGGTAAATGAAGGCCCACATTTGTAAATAAAGCTTTAATTTACTATAACATAGCCTGACTCATGGTTGACATATTGTCTATGGATGGTTTTCATGCTACAAACAGCAATGTTGGGCAATTAGGACAGATTGTATGACCTGCAAGGCCCATTTATTGCCTGGCCCTTTAAGAAAGTGTGTACATTCCTGACCTAATCTTTTAAGTGGATCACAAGTGGGAATATTAAAAGTAATGCTAGTTGGAGAACATTTGAACATATAATTTTTATACTTTGTACAACATAATTGGAGGATTAAGAAAAGTGGAATGACTAGGTCTAGTTAATAAAGATGTCTTTAGGGCCGACACTCTCTTCCACACTATCTCGTGCAGTAGTATAGCTATGATAGAAGGATGGTGGGACAAAAGGCCCAGTGTTCCTGTAGGTAGCAGTCAGAGGTCCTGACTGTTCTACCCATGTACACTTACACTCCTGAGGAGTGTAGTTTCAGTTCTGACCTAAAGTCAACTGAAGAGGAAATTGCGACTGAAAAAAGAATCCACAGAAAAGAATCCTTCAGTGTCTACTGGGAATGAAAGCAGATAGTAGTAAAATTCTTCAGGGGTCTAAGGCCATGTAAGTGCCATTCCAAGCTGGCTGAAATGACTAAAAGGCACTAAAGGGCTGAAGAAGGGAAAGAGGGGCGACTTCAACAAGTTCACGGCGGCAGCTGTGCATGTGATGACAGAGGCAGCACACAGATTCTCTTCTTTGCACACATCCTGCCATAACTTGTATACAAATGCAGACTGTCCCCAGAATGCTCTCCAGCAACTACTCTATGTTTCTGACAACACAAATTCTTTTATCTGAGAGAATTTTTTCTAAAAAAAACTTACGAGATGGACAAGCTATGTTAACCAGAATATCTTGAGGTACAAGCTAGAGCAGGCTGACGAGTCTCAAATCCAATCCTTCGTGAGCACAAGGCGTTGACAAGCAAAGATGTCATCTTCTAAGGGAAATATTCTGTAACATAAAAAAGGGATCAAGATACATCTTTTCCCTACTAAAGAATGTAACTTAAGAGGAAAATCAGAAAGATATTTAATTATCCCAATTATGCCAGCAAAGTGTGTAAAGATATCATGCATGAAATAGTTATTTTATTAAAATGTTCCTGTAAAAATGTCAGCCAGCTAACAGATTTTCTTAAGAAGTGTTCATTTGATTAAAACTACTATTGGCCTTTACATTCGACTTCATTTATTCACTACATAACTAAATGAATGGTGGCTTCATGAAATAGTCTGAAAACTATGACATTCTCCAGAGAAAGGGAATAAAATTATTTTTGCAAAAATAAATAGGGAGATGTTACTTTGCCCAAATCATAGCCAGTTTTCTGAAGTATAAAAATAGATACTTTTTTGTCGCATTTTTCAAGTGGCAAAAGGAACAGTCGTTGTACAAATAGCTTAGAATCATGTCGTACTTTTCCTCTGCGTTCACTGTTGACTCTCAGTTACCTCAAAACTGACCTGTGGGTCTGGCAGCATAAATCCATCCGTGAGCTTATAATAGACTATTGTTGAGTCAGACTCCACTATGGCCAAGGTAAACGACATCGGCAGATCTGGATCGCCTTGCAGTTTTCGAGATGCCTTCAGGATTTCCCTAATCCTGAAAGCAAAAACATAATGCATGTAGGAGCCACCACCACTCAAGAAATGATGAGTTCAAGGCAACGAAACACTGGAAGGAGGAAATGACAGTCAAAACAGGACAGCACTGCCTGAAGCCTCACCTATCAGCCTCTATGAGCAATGTATTTAGAGATTCAGATAAAGTAACCACAGGTACTAATCAGAAACTGCATTAGTATCACCTGCTAAAAGACAGCATACTTTATCAGTTGACTCTTTTAGTACAAATCAACATTTTCCTGCTTCAAAAGTGGCAAACTAGTACCTGACTAGAAAAAAAGATCAATTTTTACAAGCTGTCCACCTTGTATTTGTTTTTTTCCTACAAAAACTATAGAGAAAACAGTGTCTGGGGAGCTGTAAGAATTCTAGTTTATCCAAATCTCCTGCTGCCAATATGCACCACAGTTCTTCTTCAGTACGCAGTGTATCTGCAGCCCTAACATTCAGACTGTGCTGAGAATACAGACAAGAAAGTAAAAACCTATTAAGAAACTTAAACTTTTATATACTTTCTTGTGTTTGTGCATGTGTGCAGAAGCAAGAATGCACATATGTGTGTGTGTTTCTTAGGTAAGTTGTATGGGAATCTGAGATCATATAGAGACATTTTGGACAGCAATTTCCCTCTCACTCACTGCTTTTCTCAGATGGTATGTGTTCACATCCTTCTTTATTATAGAGCAAAGAATTTTCAGACTTTCTCAAAACACCCATGTGGGAAACCCTAAGGTTTGAAAATCAAGCTCAGAACTGTAAAAGAGGTTTTGTTTCCAGAGTTGAGAGAAATCACTGTCCAACATGGAATGGAAGTTCCCATCTCTGAGGTCATGTTTCCTACTTGGCAATGTGTGTGAGGAAAACTACCAAGGAATCTTCACAGCGACAACACAAACAGCTATCCGCCTCTGTTACTTAAGCACATTCAGAAGTCCTCTCAAATTTGTTGTATCTTTCCCAGTCGTGTGTGTGTCTGTGTGTGTGTGTGTGTGTGTGTGCGCGCGCGCGCTCGCGCGTGCGCAAATGTGCTGGTCCAAGGGCTTGAACTCACAGCCTGGGTTCTATTCCTGAGCTTTAGACACAAATCCACTTCCAGCCTTTAGGTGCTTAATTAAAGATAAGAGTCTCACCAACTTTCCTGACCAGGCTGGCTTCAAACTATGAGCCTCAGATCTCAGCTGCCTAAGTATCTAGGATTACAGGTGTGAGCCAGCAATGCCCAGCTCCAGTTTTTTTTCATATATGTTACTGTAGACCCATCACTTGTCCCATTCAAGACTGTTTTGATTCCTTCACAAAACACCACATTAACTCATAAAAATGTTCACCATGCCTTTAGGTCAGCAGACTGTGCTTTCCGATTGATTACCAATAATGGTCAAAAAAGTACTAGGTTATGAAGTTCTATTTAATAAATCCTACAAGCGAGTAAAGATGTCAAGATGGTAGAAAGATCACTGGAATATTATAATCTCACTTATTCCCAATTAATTTGTAATATCAATTTAAAAATCACAGAAATCTACAAGAGAAAAGGCCTATGTATTATAAAGAAGAATTTGAATCTTTCACTAAGTTGAACCTCAAGGGAAAAGAATCTCATCTAAAGAAAAAATATCAATATTCACCATAGCTGCTGACTGAAAGTAACAAAATTCAATGATCATAGCAGATTTCTCTTTCCTCTAACTTTATGGATGAGCTTTACACAGTAAGGGAAAAAAAGAGCAGTTCTAAAGCTTAACCAATCCAAGAACAAGCCTGAAGAAAATACAGTCACAAAGTTCATGCTATTTTGCTAGTGTCCTCAGTTAAATTGTTAAATGCTGTGGTCAGAATGACACAGGCTGTGGCCATATCTATAAAAAGGACTGGCTCTCTGGTTTGCTTCATGATGATATGGCTGAATGGACACCCCATCATCATACAGTGAAAACTGAACTCAGAACTGGAGACGCGGAAGAAGCCATGTCCACCCACAGGTCCAGTATTAAAGGCCTATCTCAGGTAACAGATTGCCTCCTTGGAAATCATACCAATGCTTTCCTGATGTAAAGGAAAAAAAAGCAAGGCAGCTGAAATCACAAGGGGATCTGCTCAACAATCAGGCATTTATTCCCCTCAGTGAGAAGTCATTCTGCTAAAACAAATTGCTGCTTTCTTGGTTGTTTTTTAAGGGTAAGACAAAAACACTGCTGTGTCCATTGAAAGAAGTTTCCAGAACTGGGGGTCTCACCAGCATGCAACAACTCCAGCAAGATGTGGGGGTAAGAACACACCCTTGTATGAAGAGATGGGGCATGAAGAAATCACCAGTTGTTAAGACTTCAAGTCTCAAATAATAAACTTACAACAAATATTATACTTGCAGGGAATGGAAATATTTTTCAGTAACAGGGAAATAATATTAGGTATCCTGCAAGGAAATACGTGGCATTCATAATAGTAATAATAGTAAATCCCATATCTAAGAATACTTCTGGTAATGCTGAGAAGGAACTTGGTTCCACCACTAAGACAGACTCTTAACTCCCAATTAACCACCAGAAAATGAGAAGTGGAGCTGTGGCTCAAAGTAGTAGAGCACTAGCCTTTAGCACAAAAGTTCAGGGACAGTGCTAGGTGTTGAGATCAAGCCCTATGACTGACTGAAGAAAAAAAAAAAACAGAATGTAAGGTGATTAGATCTAGTGTTGTTTTTATAGGAGAGATTTGCTTTCTCTTATCTAAAATACTTTCGAGATGGCTCACATCTATAATCCTAGCTACTCAGAAAATTGAGATCTAGAGGATCATTGTTCAAGGCCAGTCTGGGCAAAAAGTTTATGAGTCCCCAACTCAACCAATAAAAAGCCAGGCACAGTGGTGTATTTTGTCATCCCTGCTAAAGTTAGTGAAGGAGTACAATCCAGACTGACCTGTAATAAACAGGAGACCTCATTTAAATTACAAAAGCAAAAAGAACTGACAGCATGGCTTAAGTAGTACCTGCTTACCAAGAATAAGGCCTTGAGTTCAAACCCCAATATCCTTCCCAAATTTTTTAAATTAAAAACTAAAAATCTTAGCTACTCAAGAGTCTGAGATCTGAGGATCACGGTTCAAAGCCAGCCCAGGCAGGAAAGTCCGTGAGACTCTTATCTCCAATAAACCACTCAGAAAACCAGAAGTGGTGCTATGGTTCAAGTGGTAGAGCAGCCTTGAGCTAAAGAACTGAGGGACAGCGCCTAGGCCCAGAGTTCAGTCCCATGACTGAAAAAAAACAACAACCTGAAAATACTTTTACTTTGTGTTATAAAATACCTATCAGTGTATGTGTGTGGGCAGTCCATCCCTATGGAAAGCACGTTAGACTGTTTTCTGCCTAAGAGACGGGAAGGAGCCTATAAACAACCCTGAGAGATGCTTGTGGAAGCACATTTCTGCAGGCACAGCACTCACATAAAATCAGTCACAGGGCCACAGAGGGTTTGAAACAGACATAGGTGAAAAATGTATCCGTTCCAACGAGCTTCCCAGGAATGGAAGCTTGCCCCACATGCTCAGCCTGTATCTAAGTCAGTTTTAGACAAGCAGTTGCACACTACTTTAAACTACTGCATAGAGTCCCTTCAAGAGTGATAGTCAGGAAAACCCACACCAAGAAGAGGTGCAGGGAAAGCAAGAGTCCCTTTTGGACATGCTAACTTGCGATGCTTCAGATCACAGTGAGGTTAAATATGAGTCTAATGCTCACAGGAGATCTCACATGCAGATACAAATTGTAGTCATCTGCATTTTGGTGGTGTTCCTCTCACAGTACATGTCCATTCATATTCTATCTCTGCCCCTCTGTCTAGCTCTTTCTCCCTCACACTCACACCCACCCATCCACACACACACACACACACACACACATGCACACACGCACACGCACACACACAGAGCTTTCTTATCATGAGTGGCAGCCACTCCTATCGCTGTCACAACAAACCCATTGAATTTTCATGCTCCTTCTGCCCTGCACACTTAACTCTTGTGAGTACTTCTGCAGGAACCTCCTTTTCCATGGCTGTGCTGTGTTCAAGGCCCTTGCAGATTTCACACATCTGGTAACTCCACACAGCTTTCCCAGCCCCCATCTTCTGTACTAGCATGGATAAAGTCCCTCCCTGAAGTCTTCCATAATGGCTGGACATAATGGCTGTCCATCTCAGTTATCAGATGGATGGAGCATCGGATGGCCAAGACCTGTGTGGTGTTTTGTACCCTTCAAGCCCATGCATCTAAAAAGAGCAATCTACAAAATGATAGTGTAATCTGCAGTGTACCTTTTTATCTTCTCCCGAAACCAGAACACCCTCCAATTTTGCCTCCAGATGGTCTATAATTATATTCATTTCAATTTATATTTGTTATATTTACTGCTTAAAGAGAAGCATAATTATAGTATTTGTAATATTTTACTGATATTTTATTTTACAAATAGCCATTAAAATTTTAATTTTCAGGCTGGGAAGTTGGTTCAGTGGTAGAGTGCTTGCCTTTCATGCATGAGGCCCTGGGTTCGATTCCTCAGCACCACATAAGCAGAAAAAAGCTGGAAGTGGTGCTGTGGCTCAAGTGGTAAGGCACTAGCCTTGAGCTGAAGAACTAAAGGACAGCACCCAGGCCCAGAGTTCAGGTTCCACAACATCAAAAAAAAATTTAATTTTCCCTAAATAGCCAAGTGTTTCAAAATATCAAGTCTTTTTCTTCTCCTCATGAAACACCAATGCCATTGATGCTGCAGTGAATAACTGGTCCATTTCTATTATGTGTGATGACTGTGGAAGGTACTGGAACAGCGCAAACAATTAAAAGGTTTCTAAACATAAGAAAAGTAGGAGGTATCAGGGCACTGGTGGCTCATGCCTGTAATCCTAGCTACTCAGGAGGCTGAGATCTGAGGATCTCAGTTCAAAACCAGCCCAGGCAAGAAAGTCCGTGAAATTCTTATCTCAAATAAACCACCAGAAAACCAGAGGTGGTGCTGTGGTAAAGTGCTCCCCTTGAGCTGAAGAGCTGAGGGACAGCACTCAGGCCCAGAGTTCAAGCTCCATGACCAACAAAAAGAAAAAAAAGAAAAAGAAAAAACAGGAGGCTTTTTTCCCCTTTAAAAGTTGTGGAGAAATCAACTGTCATGAAGAATGGGCACACACTCCCTCGCTGGAAGGTGGGAAGAGCGTCAGCACTCTGATGGGCAGAACGCAATACGCCTTGGTTAAGGTAAGTGTTGCATTAACATAATCACCAGCCAGGAGGCCTACCCATGTATCTTCAGTGGTTTCACTTCACTTGAGGAATAACTTTCTTTTACTGATCTCTTTATGTTGTTGGGGTTTTGAGGGGGAGGGAGGTTGGGCAGTCCTGGAGCTTAAACATGGGGCCTTGTGTTTGCACTCTACCATTTGAGTCATAACTCCAGACCTTTTTAATATAAAGTTATTTAGAGACAGTCTTGCATTTTTGCCCAGGCTAGCCTGGACTGTGTTCTTCCTACCTCTGGCCTCCAGTTCATGTAGCTGGGACTATCTATATATTCTCCCGCGCCAAGCTTTTTTTTTTAGGTACATGACCAGGACTTGAACTCAGTAGCTAATGCTTTCACTCACTGGCTAGTATTCTATCAACTAAGCTACATTTCCAACCCCACCAAGCTTATTTTTTTAAGATAGAGTCTTGGTAACATTTTGCCCAAGTTGTCTCCAAACCATAATCCTTCTATTCTCCACCTCCAAAGTAGGCTGAATTATAGGAGTGAGCCACCATGTCCAGTCAAAATTTATGTAATTGTAATCTTGTCAAGGGTCTCGACTGTACCAACTAAAAAAAATTCTTACAGATTTTTGGCTTTTATGATATCTAACAGAAAAGCAATTTGGTATAAAGATGATGGAGTTTTCTCCTGATTTGATGAAAAATACTCAGATGGGAAGCCAAATCCAGAAAGAGAACACCTGGAATAACTTTCACAGATAAAATGTTTGAAAGGTTACCAATCACCATAAAGCAAAATACATACCACAAATGTGTGTGTGTGCACAAGCATATGTATGTGTGCACTGTGTGCATGTGTGCATGTGTGCATGCATAAATGCATTCGTGTTCAGAGCATGTACTCTTTACACTGGTTAGAAACAGCAATCACAAAGGAAAGAACTACCATCCTTTGTGACCAAGGAGATGCATAGACCATTTAAAATAAAATCGTAGCCATTTCTAGATGTTATAACTGTGTAACACACTTCATTTCACAAGTTTTCACACATACACACAAGCAAAGATAAGGCCCTGTTGACACTGGAATAGAGAGGTGGCATGTGGCCATGGGGGGGAGGGGAACCACTGGGAGCCAGAAATCAAAAATAAAATTGCTTTCACTCATAAGGTGGATCATAGTGTAAGTCATTTAAGATCCTGTCACATTAATAGCTACCTGCAACACTAATTCCACATTAGCAATCTGTCACACTACTTTCCTAACTTTGGTGTAATAGGTCTCTCTCTTACTGTAATACTCCACAAATAGCAACAGCAGGCTGGCCTAAAGAGAAGCTATCTGAACATAAACTACGTATGTTGTTTATGATGTGTTTCCTCTGGCCTCTGCAATCTGTGACTCTGATTTCATGTGACTGTTGTATCTGGGGAAACGTGTTTTACCTCCAGCGACATTTGTCAAGGTTATTCATGGGCTTCTCAGATTGCCTTAGGTAGAAAATAGTCCAAGGTGCTTTCCACAGGATTTACCATCCAGACACATATACTGCATACTAAAAATTATTTATATTAGCTTTAGTAAGTGTTTTTAGTTGAAGGGGGAAAAAAGATGTACCCTTGTCCTCAGGAAACCCTAGCAACTAATCACCTTATACTCCATAATATTCCCATCAACAATCAGAAATGGGTACTTTGCCAATTTTATTCTCCCTCTGGAGACAGGCAATTAGCATTAAATCAATATTTCCAGGACTAGTGTATACAAGACCACCTGAGACTTGAAAAATATGACGAATTGTTTTAACTGTGATCATACATAGTCACGGCATTCAAATACACATTCACCCTGTAACAGGATCTGTCTGTACTTGTGCCAGAAACTAAACAAATCCACAGCTTGGGAAAAGCCATGTGACACGGACAGAAAAACTGTTTTGACATTCCTAAAGCACATGGAGATAGAGACACGGTTACACTAAACACTGCTTAGAGTGAGCGCCTTATAAGGAGTGGGCGCATGCCACAGGAGAGTTGTAAAACAAGTCACGGAAAGAATGAGCCATGCAGATCCAGGGGCCAGGCTGCCACTCGTGTGACAGACAGCCCACAGCCACTGAAATGGCTTTAGGTGAAAGTAGGGTGACTGGTCTTCATGAGGGAAACTAAGTTGTGGTTAATGTAAGTGATAGTTCAGCCCAGATTCACAAATAACATACCCTAGAACTTGGAAGCATCAATAAAGGCTGGCAGGCCTCCATGCTCTCCATGAATAGAATGCAACTACATTTCCAACACAGCCATCTCCTCTCACTCTTGGATACTGTGCGCTACTCAGCTTCCCCATTAATAAGCATGCTGTCTCAAGTATTCTCAAGGAGCATTAAAAACACTGCAGTGCAAAGCCATCGCAGGCAGAAAAGTCCATGAGACTCTTATCTCCAATTATCCAACAAAAATGCCAGAAGAGCACTAGCCCTGAGCAAAAGAGCTCAGGGATAGTGCGGAAGCCCTGAGATCAAGCCCTAAGACCATCACCGAAAGAAAAAAAAAGCAAAACAAAAGAACAACAACAACAAAAACCCAACAACCCACTCCCCATGTTCAAGAAGATAAGCAGCATAGCTCAGGAGAGTGCTCCACAGCGGTGTGTCATGGTGTAGGCAGCAAGTAACAAGCTTCTAACAAGTAGATAGGACACTTGGTAATATAACGTTAACACTCTCCATAATACATATCAGTCTCGTTCACATGCCACTTCTTGTAATTGTGTAGTTTTCTGTGCCTGGCTTTGTTTCACAACAGATTTTAAAAACAACAGTAATGTAGGAATAGCTCTGAGAGAGACGATAAGAACTTTTAACAACATATATGTTTTTAAAACCTGGAAACATAGGGATGCCAATCAAGCGTATTTTCACCTCAGCTCTGGGAGTGAAGGAGACATGATCGATGGTGCAGTGGAACAGGACACTCAGAGGCCCTTACGGGTCTCAACCTCCCCCCTACTGTCTGCCACGCCTGGAGCCCTGGTGACGACATCTTTTTTCATAGGCTGAGGAAACATCTTCTGATCTGTTCCAACATTGTATGTGCTAGCTATGTACTATCCAAAGATTCCCCATAAATAAAGTACCTCCTTTCTGCCAAACAGTAAGAATACGAAACTTCAAAGGCTCCTGTCAAGTTATGACATGTTAAGACAGTTAAGACTGGCACGCTACAGATTTGTATGAGCTTCATGACAAATAATGTAAATAATGTTGGTGTATTTGAATTCCTTTTCTGTGAATTGCCTGTCCATAGTCTTTGCCTGTGCTTTCCACTAGATTGCTTCTTTCTTAATTTAGTCACAGAAAACTGGTTATATAATCGGAATTAATCTGTATGCATTTTGGTTGGTGGTGGCAGTATTAAGGTTTGAACCCATGGCCTTGCGCTTGCTCAGCAAGTTACTTTACCACTTGAGCCATGACTTCAGCCCTTTTTTGCTTTATTGCTTTAGACAGGGTCTTGCACTTTGTATCTGGATGGGCCTGCCATGACCATCTTACTACCTATATCTTCCATGAAGCTGAGCTTACAGGAGTGGACCTGTATTCCTGTCTTGTTTTTATTGAGATAGGGTCTTGCTAACTTCTAACTTCTTTCACCTGATTTGGCCTTGAACCTCAATCCTCTTATAGCCACCTCCACAGTCAGCTGGACTGCAAAGCAAAGAGCCACCACTATGAGAATTCCTGAGTCACATATATGGGATATCTCCTTTCCTATTCCATGAAAATGTTAAGCACTGCCTGTATACACTGTAACAATTTTAAAAGGAACACCTCAGCAACAAGCAGTAAAGATGTAGATATAAATGCCACGGGTCCCAGGCATTCCATCTCTAGGCGTGGAATTCCACTCAAGGAAGCTCACATGCATGAGTACCAAGAAACACTTAAAACGTTGCTACTAAACAGCTGTCTGCAACTGCAAAACAAGTGAAAACAGCAATGGCTTCCTAACCCGAAAACCATTCCCCCCTCACTTCATCCTCACTTCTCTTTCTAGTTTTGTTTGTTTACTTGTATTCTCTTCCTTAAGGCAGTATTAGTGAGTGCCTTCTCTGGCCATACAGTAGGCTAGACAGGTGGCCATACTTAACTACCTGCAGCTGTCCTGTGAGAACGCAGTCTTACTACCTTTAGGAGACTCTTCCTGACCTTAGTGTGATCCAGACATGTACAACACTGTCCGTATCACTGTAAAGTGCTTGTCAGGTCCCCACTGTTATTCAAGTAAGAAAGTTAGTGGAGACAGTCCCAACACGTAAGAAAGGATAATTCCATTCTTACTAGATCCCATCCAACAATTACCAAGAAAGAAATTTTATTTTCTAGGCTAACACGCAATCTGGGATAGTGCTCTTGTGACTATGGTTTGGTCAGCATGTTCTCCCAACACTTAGCCAAACATACAGGAGCCACTAACACATACTAAGTTAAAACAAAACCTCCCAAGGAACATTATCCCCAAATCTACACTTAAAAAGTGAACAGAGAACACACTGATTTTATAGATGCATTATTACTGAATAAAAATTGTTTGCTGTCTTAAGTAAAAAAAATTTCTATTCCTGGTGAGTTACCTTTTCACAACCCACATATTTTCCGAACACATCTCAATGACTTTTTCTATGCAAGGCTATGCAAAGGAAAACCAGGTATTCCCCAAAGCTATTCATGCCAGAATTTCAGTGCTCTGCCCTCTAACTCCATGGTTATGCTCACCCAAGAGAACCTAAATTTTCTGTGTCCTATAGCCTAACTCTAGGTGGCTTCCAGCTGAATACTACACTTTTTAACTACACTCATGAACTGCCCCTCCCCGCCCCACTCTTGCTCCATCAGGAATCACTTTGTCCTCTCTACTTTCTGTAGTTAGCTCACATGGCAGCTGGCTTCCCTCAGAGCAAGGGAGAGAGAGTGCTCACGTCAAAAATCTCGCCTCCTTACCAAGAGTATGTTTCCTACTCTCCAAAGGACCTGCTAAACTAAATTCATCCCCTAGACCAATTAGACCAAAAATCATCCACTCACCTGTTATGGCTGAGAGAAGCCGAGACTGGAGTAGGCACCACAGTCTGTAACCCTTCCCCTTCTATCTCAGTACCAACTAGACAGATGAGTTGTAGTTCTGGTAATCCCACACAATTTACTTCATGCCAACTTTTACCTAAAACAGAATCATCGAATGGACAATAATTGATTGTTAAAAGCAAACAATGCAAGCTCTACCCAAACTTAGCTGAGCAAATATCATTCATAAATATTATCTTCTCTCTTTACTTTTCTAGCCTTTTCTGCTATGTAATTATTCCTAATGTAAAGGAATGAAGAATGATTAATTGGCAAAATTAATAACAAATACAAAAAGTGGTTGCTTATTATATGTTAACAATGCTATATTCCATCCCAATTCCCAAATCCCCAGCATGGCCCCAATAACCAAACAACATAAACAAAGAACTTACTCTCCATGAGATCCAGGTAAACCAAGAATGAAATATAAACTTGAGTGGCATCTCCTATGTCTAATTCCATCATTTCTAAGTACTGAAAATAAAAACGTAATTGTCAAATAGGAAAGGAAGAATCTTTCAGTATTTTTCAGTGAAGTATTCACTGAATGCACACATATACGTATATCATCATTAGGATAATTTAAAAAATCTTAGTGGAAGAAACAAGACAATATAAGATCCAATCTTTGTAAGCAAATCTGTAATTGCTAGAAAAAAAGCACATACATAGTCTTCCCTCTAGGATCCATAGAATGGCTCTAGGACCTTCTCCCCACCCTCCCCTCCCCCACTACTAATACCAGAACTCAAGAATGTTCATCTCTGTAGTATTTGCCTATAAAGAAATCCATCCACAGAGAAGACAAACTTTAATTGTATTTTTGTTGGGACATGTTAGTAAAGAGCTTCTACTTCCCCAGTTTCTTAGTTGCATGTAGAGAGAGTCTGCTAAAATACCATTCCTACCTAGTGTCACTCACTCATGAGTATAGACAATTATGTCCTTGTTGCATTTTAAAGAAGAAAACTACTGAGGCTTCCAGATATATCAGTGACTGGATGGATACAGAGGGTTAATAGGATGATCTCTGATATCTACATGGCAGCTCTGAAGTCACCTTTCTCCATCAGCTTCGTGGCAAAGGTACCAGTGCCTGAGAGCCATGCTGAGTTGTCTACTCCAGTCAGAAAATGTGTTTGAAAAATAATGCTAATGTTGTGCCAGGCTGCAAGGTCTTTGTGTGTAAACTAAAAATGTGAATTATAGAACAGCATGACTTGTGTATAATGATACATCAGATGCCATTTCACTAGAAATACTGATATGATCTTACTGAGTAATGGAAACTCATCCATTATTTCATCTTAAAAGTTTTTTTTTTTCTTTTGGTAATTTTTGTGCCAGTTCTGAGACTTGAACTCAGAGCCTGGGCACTGTCTCTGCACTTTTTTGTTCAAGGCAAGCATACTACCACTTGAGCCACAGCTCCAATTTACAGCTTTTAGATGATTAATTGCTGGTAGAGTCACATAGACTTTCCCCGAAAAGGTGGCTTTGAACTCAAATCCTCAGATCTCAGCCGCCTGAGTAGCTAGGATGGATTAAAGACCACAAGCCCTTGGTTGGTATTTTCTTCCTAAGGCACTAAATAACATTTCCATGCTATTGTTTCTTTTTTAGAGGTCTGAAAGGGAGACCGCAGGGAGACAAAAATCAAGCAAAAGAAGCTGAAAAAGAAACTCACTCTGGACTCCATTTTTTTTCAAGGTTTTTTGTTCTTTTGGGTAAGGGGGAGTGCCGTTTTATCAATGCGCTGGTCTGGTCCCTGAGATTCCTGACAGATCCCATCACCTCTACAACTCAGCACCAACTCACTGCCAAGCAGCAGCAGGGTCGGGGCTATCTGCCTGCTACTGGGGAAAACACACCCCGCCTTGGGCAGGAACCCACTGCACCGGCGCGGGACGAGGCGCACGCCGAGCCCGGGCTGAAGCTTGGCTCCTCACGGACTCGGAGGCCCAGCCCACGACCACACACCGCCGCGGCTTTGCTCTGTCTGGGTAACAGAACAGAAGCAAGCGGGTGTTCGGATTCGGAGGTCGGTGCGCACCGCCGCGCGTCCGCGGGTCGCAGGGGGACCGCGGCCCGCGAGTTCCGCCTGAGAAAGGGGCCGGGGCCGCCCTCGTCCCCCGCCGCTGACCTTAGGGTGCGTGGCCATCCAGGCGTCCTCGGGGGCCCACGGGGGAGCGCCGCCGTCGCCACCCCCGCCACCGCCTCCAGGGTCCGCGCCGCCACCGCCGCCAGGAGCCGGCTCGGAACCGACCTGCTCCTCCATGCTGGCCCGCGCGGAGCGCCGCGACCCGGACCCGGCCGGAAGCAGGGAGCGCGCGCGCCGCCGTGCCGCTCTTCCGCCGCCGCCGCGGGGTTGCCCGGGACGCCCCCACCAGCCGCTCCTTCCAGAACGTTCTCTAGGCCTTTGCACTCCGCGGTGCTCGCGTCTTGAGCGCACGGGGGTGTGAAAGGGTTAGGAGAGGCCGCAGCCCCCGCCGGCCCGGCTGCTCTGGGGAACGTGGGGTAGCTCGCGTCCGCCTCGCCCGGCCTGGGCCCCGGACTCCCCGGTCCCGCGGTCGAGGGGAGCCACCCCGGGAGCCGGGAGCCGAGCGCCCGCCGGGAGCCTGCGGGCCCTGCCGGCCCGGGGCCAGCGCGGGGCGCGTGGGCAGCTGGGCGCGGTGGGGGTCACTGCGTGTGAAATGGGGAGACCCTGGAGGGACCGGCGGAGCGCCCAGGGGCGGCTCAGCGGCCGTTAGGTGAATCCCAGCAAGAAGTAGCTCTCGAAATCCGAAGCGTGAGAAGCCGGGAGTGAAGCTGTGGCTTAAGTGGTAGAACCTGGGACCGTGCCCAGGCCCTGAGTTCAAGCCCCAGCACCGGCCTAAAAACAAGTTATTCACAGTTCCAGGTAGAAGAGAAATTATTTCTTCGGGAACATGAGCAACTAAGAACCTGCCGCCGAAGTGACAGGTAAGAATTTTAAAGAGACCTGTATTACAATCATCTTCAATGAAGTAAAAGCATGTTGTCCGTGGACGGAAACCTGGAGACAAATAGAAAAGAGAAGAAAAGTGTGAAGCCATTCTGCCACTAAAAATGATAATTTCAGAAATAGAAAGCGCATTGGGCAGTTTTAACAGCTGAGACAACTTACAGAGAAGTAAGTGAACTTGACATTATCTAAGGTGAACAACAAAGTAAAAAATTTTGGGGGGAAAAAAAAATCCTTGGAGATGTGTTATGTGATGTTAAGCAATCCAGTACACGTGTCAGTAACAGAAAAAGGAAAGGATGGGTCAAAAAATGAAAAATGGACAAAATGTTACCAAATTAAATGAAAGAAAATTCCCAATACCACAATGATTTTCTAAGAGAGTAACACATGGGAGTTTGTGCTATTTCAAACTGTTGCAAGTCAAAGAAAAACATCCTTGAATGCATTAAAAAGAACAAAAGGAAACATCACAGGTGAAGGCTTATAAATGGCCCTAGAATGTGTTGGAACCTTAGCTTTCACAAAGTAGCTACAATCACCCAAAGAAATAAATAGTGCTGAAATAACCAGGCTCCTTGAAACACTGAACACTGCCATTAAAGTAATTATAAAAGAATAGATCTGTCTATCAGACCCCTAAAAATCTAAATCAGTTCATATTCCTCAGGTGAGTAGAAAGGAACTTCTATAAAACCATAAAAAGGTCTAAGGAAATTAGATACTATTTGAACACGGCTCAAAACATCTTTTACAGCGCCAGCCGGTGGCCCCATGCCTGTAATTCTAGCTACTCAGGAGGCTGAGATCTGAGGTTCACGGTTCAAAGCCAGCCCAGGCAGGAAAATCTGTGAGACTCATCTCCAATAAACCACTCAGAAAACCGGAAGTGACACTGTGGCTCAAGTGGAACAGCACTAGCCTTGAGCTGAACAGCTGAGAAACAGCGCCCAGGCCCAGAGTTCAAGTCCCACGACTGACCCAAAAAAAAAAATTAAGAAAAGACTTGTCAGTTTAAGAAAAAGAGCTGGGGCAGAAAGGAAAGCCCAAAAGGATGGATAAAACAACTGATAAATGTCACCCTTGGGCAAATACATTAAGTTCTATTGCTTAAAAAATAAAGCATAACTATTTTTACAATAAAAATATACAAAAACAAAAACGATTATAAAATGAAGCACAAGATCACTAATGTTAGCTATTCAAACACAATTTAAAAATAAAAATTCTTTGTTAGCTTCAAAAAAGAAAAGAAAGCATGATATATTCAAGGATAAGTATTAAATGATTCTGACTTTTAATTCACTAAGAGAATGAAAATGGAATCTCTCTTAGCTTTCACATTAAGCCATAACAATAATGTGGGGTGGGTACCGGCGTTTGCACTCAGGTCTTGCTACAAGCATGCACTACTGCTAAGCCAAGCCGCCAGTCCATTTTTGCACTGGCTATTTTGAGATACGAGTTTTACTTTTTGCCTGGCCAGTGCCTGGTCTGTGTTCTAATATTTTATGCTTCCTGCTATAGGTGGGATGACAGGTGAGTATCCCTGTCTTCTAAGATTGGAGTCTTCTGAATTTATCACTTGGACTGATCTAGACCCATGAGTCTCCTGATTTCAGGCCCCTACCGAGCTGGGATGACAGGTAAAGCACCACTGTGCTCACTGAAACTGTGTTTCAAGGACTTTTTGCTAGGGCCGCCTCCACCTATGGTCTTCCCAATCCCTCCTCCTGAGTAGCTAGGATTACAGGCATAAGATACTACACTTGGCTAAGCAAACAAAAACTTTCAAATACATTTTGTTGATTGGAAATGGGTAGAATTAAGTACAAAGGATTAGAAAATTGAAACGGCTCATCTGGCAATCTAGTGAAATGCATTTGAGAACAGGATAGAGGCTCAGCTTCTGATTTTCTAAAGGATTTCTCCTCTTAGGACTGCCTAAGTAGTTCACTATATCAGAGAACCAAAGTGGCTAGTGGGAATGTAACAGGTAACAAAACATAACATTCCCTCTTGAGTTTACTGTACTTAATCAAAGCCTGTAATTTGGCACCTAGTAGACTGATGTCCCAGCCTGATACTGCAAGCCAGACCATTTTATTCCTGCAAAAGAAATCTGATATCTAGACAGACGTATTAATTCAGCTAGAGTCTCAAGAGGAAAAGCAAACACCAAATTGTGATGCAAACCTTTAGTGTGCTAAAAAAAAAATTTTAAGGCTTTTATACAGTGGTCTTTTAGACTTATCTCAGGCTAAATACAGACTAGCTTTCTAGATCAGCTTTTTATACACTGAGGATTCATATATGTCTTGTTATATATTTGTACACAAATCATGTAATTTCCTGTTCTCTGTGTCTTAAGAATAGCTGAGATATTTATTCTAATAAAATATTTAGGAATCTATTTTATCTCTATATTATCTCTATTTAATCTGTTTTATCATTCACACACATTAACACATATAAGGTAATCACCGTGGTGTCAAGAACTATGTGGATGATGTTCTTTCCACTTTTTCTCATAAATTTCAAGTGCTATCTAAGCAATCGGAAAATAATATATTTGATTTTAAAGGGAAGGTTTACATTTAGAACAAAACAACACAAAAATGTTACTATAAAAAATAATTGGATAAGAATACTGTTCATTTGGAAAGACTCAATATTGTAAAGGTGGCAGTCTCACCCTAATGTATAGATTATAGCAATCCCAACCAAAATTCCAGGGATACTCACGTGTCATCCCACCTATAGCAGGAAGCATAATTGGAATAATATTTGATAAGCTGCTTCTGAAATGTAGGCATAAAGATCCCAAAACAAGGGTTTTCTTAAGAACAAATGGAAGGGACTTTTATGCACATCTGCAATCAAGAGTGTAGGCTAAGGCCAAGTGTTCTGCAACGTGTCTATAATACCAGCACTCAGAAAGCAAAAGCAAAAAGAATCTAAGCTAGAGGTCAAATCTGGCCTATTCAGCAAGATTGTATTTGGAGAGGTTGGGGGAAGGAAAAGGAGAAGGAGGGTAGCAGAGGGCAGGAAAGGGAGAAGAGGAGAAGAGAATGAGAATGTGATGTTGGTACAGGAGTAGGTGAATAAACAGAACAAAGTAAAAAGTCAAGGAACAGAGCAGTGCAGGTGTGGGAAGAGGAAAGGACGGACAATTCAAAAAAAAGTATGGAGGCAAAAGCAAACACTTTAACATTTTTAGTAAAATGTATGTACAAAAGAGTATTTTGTAACTATAAGATACAGATTACTTTCTTCAACAAGACCCTAAAACACAAACTATATGAAAAAATGCTTGACAAACTTCATTCTATTTTAGTTAAGAATTTCTGACACAACAATTCACAGAAGGCATTTATGACACGATGAAAAGATAAGGCTCGAGTCTATAACACTAGCTCCTGAGATCTAAGATCTGAGGATTGAGGTTCTAAGCAGCCCAGGAAGACAAATCCTAGAGACTCTTACCTTTAACAAGCCAGCAAAAAGGCAGAAGTAGTGGTATGGTTCAAGTGATAAAGAAAAAAGCCTAAGGTGAGCATGAAGCCCTGAAATGGGGGCTGAATGGGACAACAACATACCTAGAATATATACAGAAGTCCTCAAAACTAGTTAGGAAATAAAGCAAAACATTAAAACTTGCAATTAAAAACATTAGTCCCTGTGATTAGTGGCAGAATGCTTGGCCAGCAAGTGTGCTCTGAGTTCAATTCCCAGTAATAAATAAATACATAAATTTCCCTAAGAATATCTCTGAAGTTGTTTTCATCTTGTAAGAATGAAACTCTGTGCCCATTTAATTACTGCCCACTTAATTTCAACCCCAGGCAGCCACTATTCTAATTTCTATAAATTACACAGTATTTGTCTTCTTGTGACTAGCTTATTTCATTTATTATAATGTCCTCAAGCCTGCACTATTGGAGCAGATGTGAAAACTAACCTTATAACACACCATGGTAGGCATCTACTACAATTTGAATGGCTATTCATTGACTTACAGATTGCTCTACCTTTCAGCTGTTGTGAACAATGCTCCTTTGTATATAGGAGTACAAATACCTGGATTTTTCTGGGGTGGTTGTTTTGGTGAAATGGTGGATCATACAATAATTCTATTTTATTAAGGAATTGTTATACTATTTTCCATAGCAGCTGTACATTTTAACATTCACAGCACTAATATACAAGTTCCAACTTTTCTAAATCCTTACCACAGTTTGTTATTTTCTGTTTTGGTCTTGGGTTTTTGCCAGTTGCCTTCCTAATGGGTACAAGGTATTATTTTAGTTTTGATGTGCATTGCCCTAATGATTAATAGTGGTGAGAAACTTTCCATATGCTTATAGAGACTTCTATTTCTTGAGAGAAACATCTATTCAAAGTTCTTTGCCCATTTTCAAGAAATCATATAAAATCTTGTAATTTTCCAGCTTTCCTTCAACTTTCTCTCTAGCCTCCAGTCATGTTCTATTCATTGCAGTTTCCCAAGGTTTGTGCAGTTCCGTTTACTTGGAATTACATCCTGTCTCACCTTTTGCTTTCTATTTCCTAATACACGCTGCTTATTTCCCAACACTTTAAAGTGAAGACAGTTCAATTTTTACTCTTTGCAACCTGATAGGAGTTCTTTCCCTCTTGCCCTTTCCTTTCTAGAAAGTTCTTTATGTCCATGCATGGGAACTTCATAGACTCGCCTTGTCCTTAAGAGTTCCACTCATCAGTGAGGGTTCCATTCCGTCAGTGTCCTTCACCAAAGCTTTATCTAGTGCATCTCAGCTTAGATGCTAGATTAAAAGTTCAAAAACGTAGGAATAACAGGAGATATTGCCTAATATCCTTTCAAGTGCTTCATGTTGAAATGGTTACTTACTCATTCAAGCCATTTTTCTACTGGTCGTGGGGCTTGAACTCTGGGCCTTGACACTGTCCCTGAGCTCTTCAGCTCATGCCAAGAGATCTACTACTTGAGCCACAGCACCACCTCCTCAAGTGACTTTTCCATTTGTAGCATTTTAGGCTGGATGAGACAGGGGTAAAACAATCCAGGTGGTGGAAGAAAGACATTTTGGTATAGAAGAGATCAACCTGGATGATTTAGCCAGGAGCTAAATCATGGATCACAGGAGCCCAGTAGGGATATTCAGAAGGCAGGCCACCTTTTCACCCCAATTTTCTGGCCCCAGCAGACAATTCAAATACCAAACTGGCAGTAATTTCATAGGTGTTCATTGAGCAAAAGATGAGGCACGACTTTACTTTTATGTCTTTCCAATAGAAACTGATATTCAGAAAGATTGTCTCCAAGGCCACACAGAGAACTAGTGACACAAATAAGGCAGAAATTCAGCTCCAACTCTAAGCTCCAACTTTAAGCAGTTGCTGTCCTTTCTAGAATGTTTCAGCTTCTGAAAAGGCATGTGTTTCCTTCCCCTCTTGGCTGCTAGAGCCACAGAAACCTCAAGAAGTTTTCCTGCAAGAAGCCTTCTGCACATCCTAGGTATCCTACTCCTGCCGCAACTAGACTAAGTGCTGGAATCAGAGGTTCTCTTGTCCCCAAAGGGGGCCTCCTGTGCTGGTACAGTGGGGGGTGGGGGTGGGGGAGGGCAGACAGGGGAGCAGGTATCCACTTCTAACATCCTGTGGGAACCCTTGGGACAGTCTAATGGCAATGGAGACTGGGACCAGTTTTCAGTCAACCAATTTCCATGGCAGAACATTCTAAGCAAAGGGTATTTAAACAATATAATTGACTTTATCTTTTAATTAGATTTTACAAATTAACTCACAACATTAATTCTATGGGGCGGAAAAACGTCCAAGATTCACGTCACTAATTTGCAATTAACTCCTGGAATGAGTCTGTGAGTAAAATAGGGACTTTTCCCAAGCTCCCCCCTCCTCCCTCCCCACACCCACCCCACTGCCACGTGTGCTCTTCTTCTGTCACATACCTGGCTGTGGCCTTAATATTCTTGGTAACTAATTAACACACTATAAGTTTCAAACAGGTATCTTTCAGGAAACTCTGCATCTCATCCACATAGCAGATGGTACTTCTTTCAGAACACTGGGAAGCTAATTTCATTGTATTATTAGAGGCCAGGCGGAGCAAGCACCACAGTTTTACATGCTACTTCCTTGTGAAAAATGAGCTCAGATAAGTTGTGAAGTTAACAGGAGCAAGACTACACAAATGTGGGTTCCTACTTTGAAACTTCCTCTGCCTGCTGAAAGGTGAACAAATGATGAATACAAACCCTGAATTCCTAAGGCCTGGAGGGGGTCTCAGTCTTGGAAGTTGAATGAAATATAGACCAAGGAAGGAAAAGAAAGAACAACATGGGAATCATCTCTGTGAAACCCTTTGAATGGTCTCACACACACACACCTCTGTAGAAGTGACCATGCCTTTCTCTGTCCCTTTGCTGTAGCTGGCGCATACTTTTGTCATGATACTTGAAATAGATGGTTAAGTTTTCCTTCTCTACAAGATCACAGGCACAGGGTCAGTTCCCACAGGAAGATGGAGGGGATAGAAATACCTATGGGATGTTAATAATAAAAATATGAATAATATCAGAGAAGAGGTTGGGGCAAGAGTCTCTGATTTGGTAGATGCACTAACCCCAGGAGACCACAGGGGCCAGAAAAGTAGCACATAGTGACAGAGCGCTTTTACTTGCAGACAGATGAGTAAAATCTGCGAATGCATAGATTATGTGACAGAGGCCTGGAAAGGTAAGGACTAGAGATCTCACTAAATTCACCGAAGCTGAAGTCAGCCGTGTGTTTTCCCAGCACAGGAAAGGACTGAAGCCATGTTGCCTTGTGGTAGGTGAGATGGGAGATGAAGTGGAGAAAGGAAGAGCAGACCCTTTCTTCAAGGAGCTTGGCCCAGAGCGGGTCAGCGAAGAAACCAAGATTTCTATACAATTTTGTTTTAAGGGTGAGAGTGACATTATGGTGAGATTGATGTAAATAAGTTGCTAGAAAAGGACCCACGGAGAATTTGGTGGAGAGTGGAGCTAAACAGGGTGTGTGTGGGGGGGGGGGGGGGAATGGCCTGGAAGAGGCCCTACAGCAGGCTCAAAGCCCTTAGTAGCAAATAGGAGTGGATGCAGGGCTGCTGCTAGCAGATCAGGGTACTGGGGGTGTTGAATGAAGGAGATGATTGTGTTCTGAGGGAATGAGGGGGTCAAAGACTTAATTAATACATTGGAAAGAACTGTGGGACAGAGCCGAGGGCTAGTTGGGACTGATGGTCTTAAACTCATAGGGGCCCCAACGCTCGCTCGCACTCACAGCTCCCAGGCTAGTAGTGTTTTCACAAGGAGGAATTCACGTGGCGATCCTCACTCCCCCAAGCTGTCTGCGGGAGTCAGCGTCCTTTATGAATGCACCTCAATTCCATTCCCGTGCTAATTGCGTTTTCCCTCCCCTAGCCTCTTTCTTTCCCCTATTTTCTCTCCCCCCTGTCTTTGCTACTCTTTGTTCGTTTTGGTCATTAAGGAAGAGAAAACCATCCAATGAGTCTCTCTTTTGTCCTTAAGTTTGGACCTTTGGAACCGGGGCAATTAGGACTTTGTTTTTATTTTAAGGGGTCTGGTCACTAAAATTCTCCAAGTCAAATGCTGAAAGGGGTGACATTGATCAATGATATACTGTACTCATAAACTGACATGTTGAATTTTAACCCTTTGTACAATGACTTAAAGCTAAGACAATCATAATAATAAAATATAAAAGTCTCCAAGTCTTCAAATTCAGTGTTATTGGGTGTTTCCTCCATCAAGAATGAATTTCAGAAGTTGTGTGCCTAAGGAAACGCAAACATTTTGTCTCTTAGTATTTTTAAAAAATTGTCTAGCACAGGCATGAATAGTTAGGGTGACTTCCCAATTTAGAATTCCACTCGTTTGTCAATAGGTGCATTGAGAAATGCTGCATACATACTGTGAGGGACTCCGGCTGCGGTTTGCCCAAAACAGAATAAATTTTCTTGGTGTTGTACCGTTATGTACACACACACACACACACACACACACACGCCCACTGGCAGACACGGCCACACCTCACAGCCCGGGAGAAAGCCACAGACCTCAGCTGCACAAGCCGCGCCTGCACTGGGGGAACTTTCCGCCGGACTCTGCACCGACAGCCACCCCCGAGCGAGCGAGCCTGGGCGGCGGCAGGTACACGGTGCCCAGCCGCGGCGTCGGGACCTGGGCGGTGCTGCGGCGGCCCGAGGGTCC
>NW_012267243.1:2108870-2142733 GCF_000151885.1 Dipodomys ordii
TGGGGCGAGGGAGAGTGCGCGGCCCTGATTTCGCTGCGGAGTCGGCCCAGCCCCGCAGGCTATCCCAGCTAGGTATCCTCCGGGCTCAGAGGCGATCCCAGGGCATCCCGTGCTGGGGCGAGATGAAGCTGCCCTTGGGAAGAGAGCCAAGTTTTTCTCCGAATGAAACGCCCGTGTTTGCTGGATCGGGGACCAGAGAGGGGGGGCTCCCCACTCCCTCGCGACCCTCAGCCCAGGCGGGCACCTGATTTTAGAAATCCAAGTAGCAGAGGCAAGAAATTGGCCCGGTCGTTGGGGGTCTCCGGGCCATCCCCTCCCCTCCCCCAGGCGGTCAGAGTCCAGGTTACTCCTGGAGCATTAGCCAGGGGAGCATCCCACACAGGATCCTTACAGGGCGGTGGGCAGCCAGGGGAGGGAGGGTAAAGACAGCCCGCGGCGGGCGGGAAGCACAGCCTCACCACCCAGCCTGTGGCCAGGGGCAGAGGTGGGAAATAGTGCAGCACTGTGCGCACACTGCTTCACCGTGCACCGCCCTACGTGACAGCCTCCACGCAGGATAGCAACGCAGGTGGGAAGTGAGCTGCTAGGGCAGCCAGCTTTTCAACCAGAAGGAAGAGTCTATTTACTTATTTGTGTTAACCATTTCCCTTCCAAAAGAAACTTTGAAGAAAAAAAAGTCTCTTTGTTTTGGTTATGTATACAGTACTAGAGTTTGAACTCGGTCTCTAGCTGGCTAGCCAGGTACTCTACCACCTGAGCCATACCTCCTACAAGAGTGTCTGCTCAAGCCTTGATTCAAAGATCTCTACCTCCCAAGTAGCCAGGTATATGATAGGTGTAAGACACCAGAGCACACAAAAAGCTTGAAAGAGAAATACTCTGATCCTTATTTTACAAAGGAAGAAATGGAGACTTGTTCAGTTCAACAACTCACTCAAAGGCCACAGAATAACTAGAATTTAATCCAAACTTGCCCCTAAAGATTGCCTAGAAAATTGCTTTTAATTATAGACTTTATACAAACCTATACATTAGGAAATTTGAATTGTTTATCAAGTTTGAATGTGATTTGGGCCAAGTTGTGTGGAATTCATAGACATCTCTCTCTCTCAATAATAAAATGAGAGAAAATTGAAATTAATGAAAAATCCCTTCCAACTCTTGAATTCCATAGACTTGATGATTAGACTCAACCAACCAATGAATGTACATCTTAACTCCCTTGAGTGATCCAGGATATATGGATGATGTTCTGTTTAAATGGATAGCATTCTGCATCTGCGTAGCTTTTTGTGGTCTAGTTCCTTACCTTACTTTATGTTCCATGTCGCTGTCCCTTATGGCCACAGAGTGAGGCACTGAGCAAGCTCAAAGAGCTTAGGTAAAGGCGTGGCCAGCCTCTGAGTTACTCACTGAAGACTCTCCTTTGAAAATTCCTGATTCTGTCTTAGAAACCATGGATCACTTATTAGGTTCTAGCAGTTTAAAAAATGTCAGTTTCTTAGTAGTCCCTTCTAAAGGGCTTTCATCAACTGAACACACAAAAAAAAGTTGAACAAAAGTTGGCTCCTTCTAGATAAACATGGCTTTTCTTACTGGGTAGTGTAAGGTGATCTGAATGGCATTTAAACAGAAGGATTTCTATATCTGATGGGGGGAGAGGGGATCTTGTGTGGCCATGGAAGGCTTCTAGAACAGTTGATACTGAGTTTGGACTGAGTTTTCAAGGATGAAAGAAGTCAGCTAAATCCTAGAAAAGAAGGAGAGCTGAAAAGGGAGGGTGCTACAGGGAGAGAAAAAAAATCCAGGACATCAGCTAGAGTTTCCACCGAAGGGAATGAAAGCATTTGACTGGCTTAATGACTGTGGGTCTCCACACTCATATTCCCCATCAGGTCTCTGGAAATGTTGACTTTTAGTCTAGCACTAGATGAGTTTATGACTGGCAAAATTATGGGCTAAGTCCCTCTGGAGGGAAGTGGTGTCTTAGGATGTTACATCTTTAAGGGTCTTGCACCAGTTGCTTATTCCTGGTCCCTGAAACTCAGTCAAGATCCATTCAATAGTCCATGTTGCTAACTGTCTACTTAACAAAGCCAGCGCATGCAAATGTCAAAAATGACTGTGACCTTCTGAGACCTTTACAAACAGAACATTATTGCCTCCAGAATCTGGGGTGCCAAACTCTAAATATCTCAATATCGCACTCAGTGCAGACCCGTTCTTCTTCATCCACTTACCTCTATCAAGGGTTGGAGAAATGTCTGATAAGGCTTCTTTTCTACATCTTTCAGGATCAAGACTTTTCCCCTTTAGATTATAGGATCATTGAAAGGCCTGGCTCCTAGATTCCATATGAATATTGTCTTACCTAATGATCTGAACCAAATCTGAATTACAGGAAAGAAAAGTACCAAAAAAACATACAAATGACCGCTATTGGAGAATGACTGCAGTCATTTCCACATCAAGTTTGATTTGCCTTAGATGGAACACAGGGAAATGTATAGTTTAGACATGCTTCATACCAGCAAAAAGAAAAGCACTTTCATATTTACCTGTCTGATCTCAAAATCCACCAAACTATTTGCTTTCTTTAAAATATTGAAAGCCTGTGTAGACAAACTAAGGACACTATGTCCATGGTACTAATTAGAACATGCATCAAGTTCACGAGAATGGCTACTGACTTGAGTGGAAGGCATTGGGACATGTGGCAATGGATGTACTGGCTTCTCTTTAATTCAGTGGAGACATGAACAAATAGCCTTTAGCAAAAGAGGGAAGGTTAACCTCATCCTTCTTTACAAAGCTATGATTTAGGACAGCAGGGCCACAGACCAGGGGCAAGGCATAAAGAAAAGTCCTCAGCTGTAGAAAGATGTTCGGTTTGCCATTTGGACAGCGTGTATTGCTTGTGGGAGACATTTGGATTCACAGAGTCTCTGCAGATCCAAGGCAGTAGCTGCTATGTAATTACAGAACAATTTGGACATTTCATTTGGTACAGTCCATACTGACTTTTGTTCTAATTTATACTAAATTGAGACCCAGTTTTTAATTGTTAGACCCTGTGAGGAGATTCTGTGAACATCAATATAAACAATGATGAGCTTTTACTTGTTTGCAGGAGGAAGGCCAGACACCACACGTTGTCCTATATTTTTGTCTCTGCATTCTTTGAGAATTATCTTAAGTTGGTCTCCTCTGCATTGCTGAGCCAGTAGCATTTTGGTAGATGTTTAACTGGATACACTAATAGAGTAAGTGTGTTTATAAAGTTTTCCAAACTATTATTGGTGAGGATGGCATATTTTATCACTTGTCATTAGAGGTGGTGTGTTGTCGCTATACACAGATGAAAACAGGTGATTCTTTAGGCCTCCTCTGTTAGTCTGTTTTGCTCACCTTTCTCCCCCTTTTCCTTATGGTTCCCAACCTGATGGTTAAGAATGGGGGACGAGGAGAAGTGGATGCTTAGATTCAGACACACTACAGCTCCAATTTGTGGAATTTGGGCATATCTATGAACCTCTAAAAGAAACTGCTTAACCTCAAAATGACCAATAATAACAACTATCTCAAAGCATGATATAACAAGTAGATGAGAGAGAATATATAGTCTTAGCAGAAATGCTGCTAAATAAATGAGTTGCAATTTCCTATGCGTCTCTTGTGTCTCTGAATGGAGTTTGAAAAAAATCGCGCTGAACTTGTTAGTATGTACAACTCGCACATATTAATCCAAAATAAAATAAAATACAAAAGTGCTCACAAGTAACTCCATTCATTTCCTTCCTTCAAGCAAAAGATTACCAGTTGCCCTAATGAAAGCTGGCATTGATGGAGATGCTGATAACTGATTTGCTCCTGCCAGCAAGCCTCAATGGGAGGGGCCATTGCATTTATCACTCTCTTAAACTTTATACAGGAGGAGACTGAGGCACGGAAAATGCAACTATCTATCCTGAGGTCACAAGCTGGTGGATCAAGGATAGAACTGGGCAGCTGTCACACAGTATATATGGTCTGTTTAAGATCAAGAAGGAACAATTATTTCTAGTTTTTATGTTTTTCTTTTCTTCTGTCGGTTGACCCAACTTGAAAACATAGGGGCACTAGTGTTTCTTTCAAATCAGAATTGTCGCTTCTGCTTGAGTTCACAAGGGACTCAGTGGTTCTCTTCCGCTGTCTTGATCATTTTGTCACTTAGCTCAAGCACTGACAAGTTACTGAGCTCTGTGCTATTGTATTACATTTCAAAGGAACCTCCTGAGACTGACTATGTGGGCTCTACACACATTCAAGTCACTTGCTATGGTCACTAAACATAGAAGTATTTTTAATAGCAATGACTTTTCATGTGCAAATTGGTTATATTTTTGGGTTCCTATTGGTACAAGAGTGTTTGCTTTTTAACTTTTTAAATTAAGAGTTTTCCCTTTGCTTGCTCCTTAAGCTCAGTTCTCTGCATAATAATTGGAGAAAACTATCAATTCTTTATCCAGTTTCAAAATATGATTGGTGCAGAGAATTAAACATTTCCTTGGATGAAAACTCAAGTAACTAATACATGCCACCAGTTCAGTGCCAGTGAGGACAAATTGCCTACAGATTTAGAGAGGAGGCCTAAATTGCCCTTGTTGTGTTTATTGAGTTGCATGGATGAGAATCCAATGCAAAGTGCAGTTAAGAGACTCCTGTCAGTAAATCATACAGTGAGTGATGTCAGGTATGCCATTTGTAGTTTTCAATGCTGTGTGACCGTTTCAATGTTAGCTTATTTTACAATAAATTCCCTTCTTGACTTAAAGAGCCTGACAATTATTCTAAACAGAGTTTGAATGAATAGATTTGTCTTCAGATCCTTTATCCAAACACTTCTCTCCCTGAATTTCTTTGTGACTCCAGGCTCAGAAGCATGTGCCTCTTGTGGTTCTCTTGCTTGGCTGTCTCTGGTGGTTATAAGAACCAACAATGAAAGCTTTGTGACCAGGAATGCTGCTGGTTGTGCCTTGGTCCCTTTCCCAACACTGAACTGTGCACAAGGGTTGTATCACTGTGCAGCACTGTCCCTAGGTCTATGACATGATCAAGAAGGACCATTATAAGGCTTTTGTAGGGACTATGGCAGGGAAATTATAAGGTCTGAGTCTGCACATTAATTCACAAATCAATAATATAAAGCAATGTCTGAGAGAAAACTGTTAGCCTATAGTTTGGGTAAATTCTTCTCCAGTTGCCACTCTCAGAAAAAGTTTCCCTGTATGTGTTTAAATCATAGCTAGTACTCACCAGGAGCTAAAAATATATGTGGGCTGTAGAGGCCTTATCATTTTTATTCTCAAAGGAGTGGCTTGTTTATTTAGATGTCAAAATTTACTGGTTTAAGAAATTTAAATCCCTTAAGACCTTTGTAGATGTCTTTAATAGTATTTCCATTTGACTTTTTTTTTGTAAATCATAAGGCAATATGCGTCCATAAAAATTTTTAAAAACAATTTTGGTGGGACTAGGGAAAGAAAAAATAATAATCAAATTCCCCTTTTCTCCAGGCCACCTGCTAGATGAAACCAATGCTAATCGCTTATTGTTTGTTTTTTAATGTATTCTTCTAGAAACTGTCCATACACATACATATATCCTTGTCCTTTGACCCAAGCATGAGTGTTATATGTGTATAGGTATGGATATATACATACATACATATGTATGTATCTTCTTCTGTATACACATAATGTTTTTATTTTCATATTTATTTATTGGTAGCTCTAGGGTTTGACCTCAGGATTTGAACTAGGCAACCACTGTATCATTTGAACCACACCCCAGCCTGAGAAGTGTGTTTTTGTTTTTTAAATTCATCTCCTCAATGCTCTGGGTGGCACACTGAGAGCAGCTTCCCATAAGACTTGTTCCAGGTAGGTACTCTACACACCTCTGTGATAATACCCATCCTATTCTCTAGACCCTGGAACACCTGTCTCTGAGCTCCCTTTTAAGAACTACACTTTCAGATCCAGAGTTCAAGCCCCACAACCGACAAAAAAAAAAGAACTACTCTTTGATAAATGTTGATGTGCATCTGCAAAGTGCACATATCATAACTGTGTGACTTTTCACATGCAGACATGTCCATAGAGCCATCACGGGGCCCTACCAAACCTGCATTTGTACATAGCAGCTGTTACTGGGACAGAGTAGCCACCACCCTGGACTTTGTCCAGGCCCACACAGTGTGAGCTTGCAGTTATCTCTTTTGTCTCTTTGACTTGATTTAGCTGATCCCTGCTAGCTTTTGATCAACAACCTTTGATCTCTTCTTAGGCTTCTCTAGGAGTGGTGGGATCTAGGTACCTCTTAGAACCAGCAGGTTTGGTAAGCAGCCAGCAAGTGATGTAATAGTCCCTTAAAATACAGAACTAGGATTGTTGTATTGCTTTTCCCTCTACTCTCCATCCTCTGGTAGAAAAGCTGTGTGTTTATATTCACAGAGTAAAAAAAAAAATGAGAAGGACCTGGTTATAGGTAACAAGTGAAATGCCATACAGAAGATACACAGGGTGGCTATAATTTACTAATTCACTTGAACTTGTTACCACTCAGATCCATGAAAATATGGCACTGGTGGTTGGTGAGATTAGTCAGGCCCCTTGCATGAATTAAACTTTAGTTTTGGCTAAAGGTAATTTCGTTTCCTCTTGAGGAGGACCAGATGTATAGAAATGCTTACAGCAGGCTTCAGACTTGAGATTTCGACCCATAATTCAGCTACAGTTGCACTTGGTAACATTTCTTTGAAAGGCTTCAGACTTGAGATTTCGACCCATAATTCAGCTACAGTTGCACTTGGTAACATTTCTTTGAAGTAGTAATTATTATTATCACTAATTATTATTACTAATTGTTCATCAAATCCAGTGAGCCTTGAGACTTTTGTTTCTCTGTACACAGAAGGCAAAATAACCCATTCTCCACTGTTTTCTGATAAATGTTTGAAGATCGCTTAGAAGATGCACAATTCAGAAAAATTAATTACTTAAGTAATGATCCTGGGCTGAATGACTGTAAGAATCATGCAGATAAATGAGGCTGGGACAGGCTTCTGCTATTATGAAACCAGCTGATTTCATAAATACTTTAGCTGTTGTCATATATAGTTCATTTCCTTCTAGGTCAAGTCCCTTCCAGGTCTACTTAGAGCTTTGACTCAGGCTAATGAGAGGAGGCTTCCTAAGAGAACTTCTGCATGAAGACAGACAAAGTGCATACATTTTAGACTACAGAACCCATTGTCAGTATAGGATTCTCTATTCTCTTTTTAAGAGTGATAGCATGGTTTTAGCTGGGTGGTGGACAGTGAAGAACTTTTTATTCTCACAGGTGGCAGATGTGACTCTAAGAAAGAGTTGTCTAAGGGTGCGCATTCTTCCAGAAAGCAATGGGAAGCAAGAAATTGCCCCTTTACAAGGTACTGGCAGAATTTTCTAGACACTTATAGTGGACCTTAAATTCCTGGGATATCTGTGAACTTTGGGGACCTTTGAGGTCCTGGCATTCCCAAGCTCTAGTATCTTGGTTGCCAGCCAGCCTCATAAGCCTGGCTACACTGCACACATACTGCCATTCTGGTTTAGACCCATCAATAGGGTGGAAAGTTGCTGCCAAGTGGAATCAGGGTAGTTTCTGTGGTCTCTGCAGCACTGCACAGCCAGCTGTGTGCAGTTCCCTCTCCTCCAGGCAGATTGAGTAGAAGAGCACTCAGGCACTGGGCCATACCTTCTGTCACACATGGATTTTGTGGAGTTACCATGGTAGGCTTAAATGAGACTGTTTGCACAGATACTTTTATAAGTCTTTTGATAAGACTTTTACAAGACTTCTCTCTGCCATTTCTCAATCCTGTTAGATATCAAACTTTAAGAGTTATGCTGATTTCTGTTCTAGAATTTTCTCTCTAGCAAGAGAATTGATAAATGTCCAAAGCAATGCATTGAAGATGTCCTATATCAAGGAGCTAGAGTAAGAAGAAGAAACAAGAACCAAATTTAATAGGGAAAAAGTCAGTAGAAATAAATGAAATGCATATATATTAAATACAAATTAAATAGTTTATTCTTTTAAAAGATGAACAATATAGACAATCCTGTGTCTATACTAAGAAAATGAGAGAGAAGACACAAATAAACAAAATCAGAGATGATAATAAGAGACAGCAACTGCCACCACAGAAATCCAAAAGACCCATAGAGGTTATTATGCAAATCTGTGTTCTAACAGATTTGATGTAATTAAGAAGAAATGGACAAATTCCCACACACATATACCTTAATACAATTGAACTATGAGGACATAGAAAACCTGAAGCGACCAATAATAATAAATAACAAATAATGGATTGAACTAGAGGGCATAATAAGCTAGACATAGAAAGACAAACACTGCAGAGTCTCACTGGTATATGGACTCTAAACAGCATTCTTCTCCTAGAAGTTAAGAACAAAATGGTGGTTATCAGGGGTGGGAAGGGATAGGGGAAGGTTGATTAATATGTGTCACAGCAAGATATAAGCAAGAAGTTCTGGTAGACTATTGCATTGTAGAGTGACTGCAGATAATAATAATGTACTATACATTTCAAAAGGATTTTGAAAGTTCTCACCATTAAGAAATACTTGAGGAGATAAATGTTTAAGAGGTACTATGAAATGAGTAGTAATTTACATATACCCTTTTATTTATTTGGTCATCATAGATTGGCCTATGTGGAGAAAACCAGGTGACCACGCTGAATTTAGTACTTAGTAGTTAAGGTGGCCCAAGAGTGATTTGCCCATGGGGTATAGCTCATTGTCCCAGATTAGATGTGGTCTTCATCACTGTTCTGCTGATATTTTGGATACAGCTGCTGGGTTTGGACTAGTGTATCTCTGATACAGACTTAGGGCCCAGCTGGATCTCAACACTTGGGGTATTTGTTAGACACACTGATTTGCAGGTTCTGTTTAAGCTACATTTAATCAGACTGTTCATGGTTAGAACCTGGGAATCCATATCTTAAGTGTGAACTCTAGTGATTTGGATGAACTGACAATGATACCCTCTCAAAAGGCCCAGACAGGGCTCAGAATGCCTTATGTGGAGAGAAAAGGTTGTATAAGTATCTAAAGCACCAGCCATAGGGGTAAGGAGTTGCAGAGTTTGGATACTTGGCACACTGTCCAGATTCCAGATAGTTAACCCATCAAAAAGGCCAAGAGAATTTCTTTAAGAGAAGCATTCAGGTGCAGAGTTGTAGAGGAGAAACCCAGCTATGCATCATCATCATTGGTCTTTTTTTGTAAAATTAAATCAAGCACATGCATACTTCCTCAATCCAATATCGGTTATTTAAAAACATAAATGTGTATCTTTTAAAGGAAATGCCACAAGTTGTTTTCCCTCTGTAAGTAGATCCTTAATGGGCATGGTATACAATGGCACCCTTTTCTTTACTAAGTGTTTTGTGTAATGAGCTTCATTTAGGTATAGTGAAGAAAAATACTCATCCACAAATGTCTGATGAGTGGAGATAAACCACTGCATTTCCTAGCTAAATAGTATTCACAGAAACCACTTCTGCTCCTATTTTCCCCTATAGTACCTCCTTTTTTGCCTGTGTTTAATTTTCTTATCTTTAGTGTTGTTTCTCTCCTACATTAAAAACTCTTTCCCTGCATTTGTGACAGATACAATTTTTTAAATTAGATTGCTTTTGTAAATGGTAATTCAGTGGGATAAAGTTTGTAAGCCTGATGCCTTCACTAGCTATGAACTTGAGGTATAACTTTTGAGAAATACACACTGTTCTATTCTTCTGTGTGAGGATGGTTATGAATTTGTTGTTGCTATACAAAGTTGTTTCTTAAGAAGTCATTACCAGGGCTGGGAAGGTAGCTCAGTGGTAGAGTGCTTGCCTTGCATGCATGAGGCCCTGGGTTCGATTCCTCAGCACCACATAAGCGAAAAGAAAAAAAAAAGCTGGAAGTGACGCTGAAGAGCTGAGGGACAGCACCCAGGCCCAGAGTTCAGGCCCCATGACCGGACCCCCCAAAAAAAGTCATTACCATAGTTGGGTGTGGTAGATTATGCCTGTAATATTAGCTATGTAAGAGGCTGAGATGAAGAGGATTGGGGTAACAGGCCAGGCCAAGGAGAAAAGTCCATGAGAGTCCATCTCAACAGAAGCTAGATGTGATGATGGCATGCACTCACCATCCCAGCTAAGTCAGGTAGCAAAAAGTAGGATGTGTGCACTAAACAAGAAGTATAACCCTATCTCAAAAATTACCAGAGCACAAAAGATCTGGAGGTATGACTCAAGTGGTAGAGAACCTACCTGGCAAGTGTGAAAGTCCTGACTTCAAATCCTAGTACATCCTCCCTCCTACCGCCTCCAAGAAAAAGGATTGAGTGCTACAGTTCACACCTCCTTGGGAGGCTGATATTGTTGGGCTTGAGGGTTTGAGGCTAACCTGGACAGAAAAAAAAGCTACACAAGACTCCTTCTCAATGAAGAGCTGGATGCAGTAGCCCAAGACTAGTATCCTAGCTAGCAGGCAGGAATCCTAAGATAGCAGGCGAATTCCACCTGCTCAGGAAGCAAGACCTGATCTCAAAAATAAGCAAAAATTAGGGCTGGAAACATGGCTTAGCAGTAAGAGTCCCTGCCAAGCTGGGGGCAAGTGGCTCAATGCCTATAATCCTAGCTACTCAGGAGGCTGAGATCTGAGGATCTCAGTTCAAAGCCAGCCTGGGCAAGAAAGTCCATGAGACTGGAAGTGGAGCTCTCCCTCAAGTGGTAGAACACTATCCTGGAGAGGAAACAAAGCTCAGGGACAGCTTCCAGACCCTGATTTCCAACCCCAGGACCAGCACAAAAAGGAAAAACAACCAGAGTTCCTGCCTAACACATAGAAACCTTTGTGGATGAGATTTCACACCCGAGTCCTGCCCCAACAAATGAGCAAAGAACAAAATGAAAAAAAACAGCAGTCAAATAACAGCAACAGCAAAACGGGAAGTTAATATGGCAGCGTCATTACAATTGCATGCATAGCAACCTTGGAGAAGAGCATATGCAGTTGCGAACCACATACTATTCCATGCTCTTTGTGTTCTTTTAGTTGTCAAAAACATTCCACAGTATAGAGTCTCAAGTTTGTGCGTTTATTTTCATTTTTACTCCCTTTTCCTTCCCAAGAACACAAGACAGCTTAGCAGACGCCAGCAAGAACACACTGGTCATCTGGGGACAAGGGGAGCCTCATGGAGCGCGTCAGCCCCAGAACAGGTGCCTACAGTCAAACCCGACCTCATCCATCTTCCCTCAGGGGTCAGAGGTCATCCTTTCATTATTTGTCTTGTGCCTTGGAAGGACTGGGAGGCTTGCTCATGGCTGGCTCATTTGGAACAAGTCACTTGATTGGTGAACCTCAGTTTTCTTTCTGTAACCAGAAGGAAATGTCCTGGAGTTGTGGTTCTCAGTGTGGCTGCTTACTAGAAGCATGATGAAGTCTGAAAATAAAGACCAATACCTGGGCCTTATCCCAGGCCAATGAAGTCTGCATCTGTGAGGTAGAGCCAGGGCAGTGAACAACCTTTAAAAACACTCCAGGGGAAATCACAAGTGTGCAGTCAGGTTGGAGAACCATTGGGCCAGATGTTTTCCAGGGTGCTTGTCCCCATCTAACATTATTCCTCCTTCATGAGGGTGACCGCACCTGAAGAACTTTAATAAACCATAATTCTGGTCCCTTAGTGCAATGTTTAATCTTTTGGTATCGTGTGTAAAAGTCAAGATATTCTAGAAAGCTCATTGTACTTCAGTTTTTGGTGTACTGCCTCCAAAGACTGCTGAGTGCTGTCTTCTTTGGAAGGAATGTGCTGATGAAGACTGACCAGCCATGGAATGTGGTGATGGGAGGATTACCCTTGCAGAAGCACGTATTGGAATGTCTCATGAAGGGCCCAGGGCACCAGGTGTAGCAGCAGCCACCGCCAGGTCTTCCTTTGGCACAGATGGATGCCCCATGGTTAAGGGAACCACACATATCAAGGCTTCTAAAGCACAACCAGCCAGGCTCTGGTCAGCCCAGCGGCCCTTCCCATAGTATGTATTTTGGTGTGTTGCCCAGCTAAGCTTTTACGTTTGCTATTTCATACTGATACAGGGCCTCTCATTATCTCTGGGTATTGAATTTCTGATGCTACTTCTAATGGTTTGGGAGTGTAGCTTCTTTTGTTTCTGGATTTGCATAAACAGTGCTGTCTTTGTCCTGTGGTCTTGACACAGCTTCAAAGTTTTGACCTGACATCAAAGACACACTGGATCCTCCTTTCTTAGGCATTCAATTTCAGCAATGCCAGCAGGTGACTGGAGGTTATAGTCCCACTTCTGGGCCAGTTTTCTGTCTCTCCAAGAAGATCAGATTTGATTCTGGCAAGTCCTCTTTGCTAATGGCTCTGAATTCTGACAGCTCTTCATAAGCTTGTGCAAATACAAACCTGTCAAAAGGGATTTGCTGGAGTTGGTCTCATGAGAGAAGGACAGTATCTCATTAATACTGGCTGATTTTCCCCAGTCCCAGGCAAGGTGGATTATTAAGAGTCCCTTTGGGAAGCATAGAAGTCCTGGGCCTGTTGGCCAGGCATTGTCACCTGTCATCTTTGTGAGGACCAAGCCCTCATTTTCTCATGTGACTTACCAAAGTGAAGGCAGTCGTTGACTTTTCTGTTGTCCCTGAATTGGTTGTCTGTAGTATGGATATACAGAGACCAGTTTGACAACAGATCCGTTTAGTCCAGTCATGCACCTTGATTTAAGTCTCATCTCTATGCTGCCCATGGTTTTGTGTTCAAACAGTTAAGTTCAATTTTCATGTCAGCTCTGAAATAAAGCTGGGAGATACTAAGCACTATTCAGTGTAGGACTTCCCAGTACCAAGTAAATCTGTTTTCTTAACTGCTAACTCATTTACCTTGCTCCTGCCATGCACCAGTGTGTTTTTCCAAGTTCTTCAGTTCTTTGCCTCACCTCAGTCTCCTCACTTGTCCAGTGAATACTGAACAGGAAGATCTCTAAGGCATTGTAGCCACATACACCTATGCATTTGAAAGTCTACCACTTACACTCTGAGAAATGAAGCACCTTGTTCTGCTGCCACATTACCTAAGATAGTATGTTGAACTTGTTTTCTGTATTTGTACTTAGATTATATTTCCGTAGTAGTATTGAAACATCCAGGATTTGTCCCAAATCCTGAGTACAAGCCTGGTGCTGCATAAAATTTTTAGAAAGTTCTCTAAGCCCTCTACCTTGAATGAAAGAGACTATGGTTTTGTTTGCATATCAAGTAAGTGCAAGTTTTCCCTAGAATGTCCCTTTTCCCCACTTTTGGAAGATACAAATAGCTTGACATATGTCATTGTGGGTGGGAAATTATATGCATGCTTGCTTTTTGCAAAGCCAGCCTATAGGCCAGCTTGTTTTGCCCAGTGTAGTGTGTGAGGAAGTGCATTATGGGAGTTAGGAGGTGAGAAGTAAGTCTTACCAGGCTAATGGTTATTACAGGGAAGTGGTAGCAACTCTCCAGGGGAAGGTTCCACTTCTCAATATAATCTTTAGATCATAGAGATGCTAAAAAAACTGATGTGTGTCCAACAACTTCTCATGCCCAATCCTGAATAACTAGGATGGTCTTTATGACATCAAGCTGTGTAGGACCATCTCCTTCAAGCTGACACTTGAGGGTTGGAGCAGAAGAAAAGTTGAGCAAGTGAAGATTTACAAGATCTACAATCACTTATCTCCTGATGTTGAATGTGTATGCTGCAAAAAAATAAAATCAAGAAGACAAAGATTTTCCTCAATAAAACCAAAGGCATTTTTTTTAGAAAGTGTTCCCATTGCTGACTGACTCTCTTTGATTTACATCCCTGGAGTTTAGTCTCCAAAACTGAACTCTTCCCTTTCTGGATTATAACCAATAAGTGAAAAAAAGCAAATCCTTCTATGGGGTTAGAATTATCCTGAAAATTCCCTGCTCTTTGGCTGCCTCCCTCAGCTCTCTCTCGTCTTGGCTGCTAGACTGAACCCTCCAGCTGTAAACTGCCTCGAGTCGCTAAAGCTCTGTAGTTGTTTGGAGTTTTTGAAGGAAGATTCTTCTAGAATGATTTGGTAACACTGGGACTCAGACAGGGTTGCATAAAATGCCTTAATGAGTTTTAAGTAACGCAATAAATGGGACCCTGAAGTAAAATGGAATTTGAAGTTCTCTCCTCTCTTCTGTGAAACAGTATCAGATGTAGTTCGAGTGTGCCCTGATTGGTAGACCAGTTGTCAGGTTTGCCTTAGCATTCTGTATTTTTGAGCTAGAGAAAAGTAGTTTCCTTGGGAGAACACTTAGTTGTTTTGCTGTCAAAGAAGTAGAGGTGAACAGACTTATGTCTGTGTTTACCTTCTTTAACCAGTTTCTCTTTCAGAAAATCTTGATGTTCTCACATCATGTCTCTTTACCAACATTGCAGACTTAACTCCATTTTCCATTCCAATTCTTTTTGGAAGAATTTTGAATTGAATTGAATTTGGAAGATTTTGAAGAGGCATTTTTACAAAGCTGGCCTCAGTTATTTATGGATTGATATATTTATTGGCCCATATAATTTTAGTAATCATAATAATAGAAACTCAGCGGTCTTATCTGAGATTGGTGGGAAAAGTTATTCCTCCTCTCATCTGAAGAAAAATGACTATGATTTAGAAAAAAATCTAGACAGGTAATTTTTGGTTTTGGCAATTTAAAAAATGTTCCACTTCCTTCCTTAGTGTTTGATCTTGGGAAGATAGATATAGATGTTCCAGATGGCTATAATATGTAGCTAATTTCACACTGGGTGGTAAAAATCACACACTGTCTTCCAGATCCCTCAATAATCAGTTGTTATGAAGTGAGATCATTTTTGGTAGGAGAATTGCATATGTCATTGTCTCAAAAGTAAAATGGGCTGCAGATTCTGTCTGGGGACCTGCTTCCAAGCACTGTTCGAACTCCTTTCAGCTTGCCCTGAACTGGACATTAATTCCACTTTGACATTTCAAAGGGTTTCAGTACTGCATTATCTTCAACCTAGTAGACAGTAAGATAAAACAGTAGCCTATTATTAAATAAAAAGATAAAAGGACACAGTTGTTGTCTTTTTCATGATTCTTTTCATTTATTCTGTCATTGAAAAGAAATTTATACCTGGTTCAGTCTTCTTAAAAGAGTAGAAAGCATGTCTTTTATATATTGAAGTCATTGGTAGAAAATGTAAGGCTGCATGGGTTTTTTCTTGCTATACTTCAAAGGTCAGGTTGTTGTTTTTTTTTAACTACTGAACTGGGCTTGATGACTCATGGCTGTAATCCCTGCTACTTGGGAGGTGAAGAGAGGCACATTCTAGTTAGAGGCCAGGTAGAGTAAAGTTAACCCAAGATTCTATCTGTAAAAACAAACAAACTGAAAACAAAAAAGCTGGGGTGTGACTCAAGTGGTAAAGCTTTCGCCTAGCCAATGCAAGGTCCAGAGTTCAATCCCCAGTACTTCCCTGCCCCCATCAAAGAAAACAGTAACCTGTCATCAGAATGTTAAGAGCCAACCTCCCAGATGGCTGCCATGACACTGAATTGTATTATTTCCCCGAGAAGGTAGAAATGAGAATTGTGACTTCCAAGGGCAGATGTCTAAAGAGACTGCCTTCTTTGCCCTGGTCCTCTGGCTTCTGTCTTTGGGGGTTGCCAACCTTCGTAAATATCCTCATGAGGATATTTAAGCAGTTCTGAGGAGAGGTCTTTGTGGAGAGAACTAAGGCCTGTAACCAACAGCAGCATCAGCTTGGTGCCATATGAGTGAGCACTAAGAGGTGAATCTCCCGCCCGACCCAAACTTGCAGGTGACTATAGCCCCAGCTGAAGGGCTTTTTGAAACAAGTGATATTGTAGTCAGGGCAGAGGGAAGGGCAGGTGGGGACGGAAGAGGAAGCCAGAAAACAGCCCCTTTTGGCAGCAAGCAAAAAGCGTTGCTATTATGAACTATGTCACATTTGCCTTCTCAGTGACATTCCATTATTTGAGCATCTATTTTTGGGGGGGGGGAAATCATCAATAATATAATGTATTTTCCTTTTCATTATTACCATAAAATTAAATATCAATCGGTTAGAAGAAATAAGTATTTTTACGTACTAGTATGTTTGTAAATTATGCCAACAAATCCCCTACTTTGAAATCCTTTGCAGCCTGATTTTCCAGTGCAAAGTTCTCACGGGCCATGTTTTGTTAATAGTGATGAGGACATTCCTAACAGGACTCAGGAGAATTCAGGGTACTTTATTTGGAAAGAATGACATAAAAGTAAAGAAGAGGTCACTTCAATAATAATAATAATAAGCATGCTTCCATCCAGCTATAAGGTGTGTACTACATATAGTCAGATCTATGCGTATCTCCTCTCTTCCTTAAAGAATAAGCTGGGACAGACTTAAGTTTTATGACATGTTATCACTGGGCTTTAGGTGAGTTCTTTGCTGCTTCCCTCTACTTCCACTTGTTTTCTTTAGACATGCAGAAAAAAAGATAGAACAGTGTTTTAGATTCTACATGGCATCTCTGACAGAAACAATTGAACACAGTCCAGCTGTAATGTCCCTACTCACTCTGTTGCTATCACAACACATCTGTTGCTATCACAACACATCTCTCCTTATTAAAAGGATTCTTCAGGCTCTGGGATACACAGAGCAAGTTGTTTTAGGCTTGCTGTCATTCAGCCATACGTTCCAAGTTTCAGCTGTGGGCTCTCTTACTATTCAAAAATGCTTCACTTGCTGGGCATTGATAGTTCACATCTGTCAGCCTAGGCAGAAAAATCCACAAGCCTCTGTCGCTAATTAACCAGCAAAATAACAGACTGGAAATGTGGCTCCAGTGGTAGAATAGCAGCCCTGAGCGAGCAAGGCAAGGAAGCATGAGACCCTGAGTCCAAGCCCCCGTACTAGCGCAAAAACAAAATAAAAAATAAAACAACAACAAAAACAAACAAAAACTTCTTCCCCCAATTTTGTTTTGAAGCTTTGAGTTCTTCATCGTTTTTATGCTTTTTTTATGGTAAAAACTACAGAAGGGTTACAGTTACATGAGTAGGGTAATGAATACATTTCCTATCCAGTATGGTTGCCTCCGCCTTTGTTTTTCCCATACCATCTCTTCCTCCCCATCCCTCCCCCCCCCAAGTTGTAAAATTCATTTTCAACATAGTGTCTTGTACATCTCATTATTACTAAGTCAACCTGTATCCCTATTTAAGCATTTTGTTTTTTTCCCTTCCCATTCTCAGGATGCAGGGAACTGGACTCAAATACAGTGAAAACAGGGTTACACCATGGGGGAGGAACATACCAAAGAAACAAACAAACAAAAAAAATCAGCCTGGCGCCCATGGCTCACACCTGTAATCCTAGCTACTCAGGAGGCTGAGATCTGAGGATTATGGTTCAAAGCCAGCCCGGGCAGGAAACTCCGTGAGACTCTTATCTCCAATAAACCACTAGAAAACTGGAAGTGGCACTGTGGCTCAAGTCGTAGAGCCCTCGCCTTGAGCTGAAGAGCTCAGGGACAGTTCCCAAGCCCAGAGTTCAAGCCCCACGACTGACAGAAAAAGAAAAAGAAAAAGAAAAAAATCAGATAGTACATTATAAATACATTTAAAACAATAGCAAGCAAGAAAAAACCATTTGTGTGAGTTCTTCATCTTTTAAAACAGGAGTGAGACTAATTCTTATAAAGCATCGAAAATTAAAAAAAGAAAACTGCTGAAACAAGGATACAGATCGACCCATTGTAATAATGAGATGTACAAGACACTACGTTGAAAACGAACTTTACAACTTGTGGAGGTGGGGAAGGGGGTAGGGAGGAATTGGGGAGGTGGAAAGGGAAGGGATGGTAGGGGAAAAACAAAGGAGGGGTTAACAAAGCTTTATAGGAAACATACTCATTACCTTACTCGTGTAACTGTAACCCCTCTATACCGTATCTTTACAATAAAAATATATTTTAAAAACCTGTTTTGTTTGAATACCTACTAGGTGCTTAAGTGCCTCGTTCATGAGTTAACATAACAGAGAACTTGGTCAGGCCCAAATACAGGCAAAGGGTACTACTGATCATTGTCATAGAAAAGAAAAAATAAAACCTGTAAAATCAAGTTATATTTCCCACATAAACCCATTAGCCCAGTCCCCGGGAACAGTCTCAATGAGGAATTATTTCGGCCCAGTGAGCTCATAGCTGTCTGCTTGGCAGAGTACAGCTCTGGTTTCTTCATGAAAAATAAGAGAGCTGCCAAGAGGTTTTCTGCCTCATACCTGAGCTGGCATGATGCTATTTTAGACCCTGGAAGACTGAGGTTCTTTAGGTTGCAGGCACTTTCTTTACCTCCAATGTAGTGAGGCCATAAATGTGTGGACATTGAGAAGCCAAAAATCAGGGAAGAGAGAAATGATTCATTTATTTTGGAAGGGAAAGCCACACTGCAGAAGCGGTGAAAAGAAGCTAAGTTGTTCAAGTGCGAGATGTTTTAAAGTCTAATGTCTAGCAAAATCAGAATTACAATCTGGCTTGCTTTAAGCAGAAGTATGACTCTACGATGAACTCCACTTACTTTTTAAAAGGCTCCCCACTGCTCCCCTACATTTGGTATGCTGACTGCTTGCAACTGCCAGAGAATATTTCTTCCTTCTCAATTTATTCTGGTTCCTTCTGTCTGGAGAATCTGCCAGCATATTAATTTATGGCTTTGAGAGATTGCATATTCATTTCTATAGGGAGCCTTTGTGTTAAATCTGTCTGTAAAATATCTTGTGCTTCTTCGCTTAGTTATTTTGTGTAACACTACTGCTTAGATTACTTATTAAATATTTAGATTTTTCAAGGTAAAATGAAAAAAAAAGGTGCATATCCTGAAAAAAGGTTTGTAGTGTTCCTTGATTTCATTAGCAATGAAAAGAATTTTTCCTGTGAATGAAATCATTGTCAAGATTTGTTTTCTTTTTTTATTTCCTTTGCTTCTGAAGATGTTTTGAAACCTTATTTTTTTGGGATTCTTTAGATGCTTCCTAGAAAAAGAAATATTGCAAACCAGCTAGAATAATTAATATTAGAAAAGAAGCATATTCTTCTTTTCTGTAAATATGGACGTTAGTTTGCAGCGATGATATGCTTAAAGCATTCACTTTAGTTAATATCCTGTTTTTGCTTAGTGCTGTTGTTTTCCCTTGATGGTGCTGGGGCTTGAACTCGTGGTCTTGTGCTTGCTAGGCAGGTTTCTATTGCAGCGTCCTACACCCAACCCCTTTTTATGTTAGTTATTTTTAAAGAAGGATCTTGCAAATGCTTCCTACCTAGCCTCTTCTACTGAGATGGAATCTTGTGGACTTCTTTCCCTGGGCTGACCTGAATCTTGTATTCCCTGTATCTCAGCCTCCCACATCAGTAGGATGATAGACATGAACCACTGTACTCAGCCACTGGTTGAGATGGGATCTTTCAACGTTTTCTGCCTGAACAGACTTCACTGAAAACCACAATGTTCCCATTCTCGGTTAGGATTACAAGCATGAGCCACTGGCCACAGGCTTCTTTATTCTTAATATGTGAATTGTTTTTCTGAGCTTTTATATAATATCTTTTGAGATTTGGTGGACATTTACTGTGTACCAAGAATTATGATACCATTTTCCATGAGTCAGTGTATTCAACAGCTCACAACAACCCCATAAAACACATATTAGTAGTAGTAGGCTCCTCCTCCTTAGGCCCAACCAGTGACCAGGGCCTGAAGCAGCTTAACTGTGAAGCTGAGGAAGCTTGAGCTCCACCCCTGGCTGGGCCCATTGCAGTTTAGACATATGCCAGTAACATCTGTGGTCATTTACTAAGACTAAGTAGCCACCTTGACCTGGTCTGCCACACTTCTTGTTTGGGGTGGCCTTGGAGTGGCACTGCTTTATCTGAGGCCTGTCTGAGTAGAAGCCAACTTGGGGAAGGAAGTAGCATGGTGCTGGTGGGGTATTGTGGCCCACAATTCTTTGCACATAAACCTATTGTTTGTTCAGTCCACTGACCCACAGGTGAAAAGCCAAAGGCTCATTTGTGTGGCTGGCATGGGAAGCAAGCGGGGTGTAGAAAAGAAGCAGCCAACTGAACTTCATCTTTGGAAATACTTCTGCTTATCAAACATGAATGATTTTGAGTGGTGTAGTCTTTATTAATCCTACTTAAAACAAAACTTGTATCTGCAACAGACTTGTTAATGCAATGAATACAACTGAGTATAATTATAAGCATATCAGACATGTTTCTGTGTATTTTTCTATGGGAAACACGTGAAATAGAGTACATTAGAAACTGCTGTGTTTGAAGAGCATGGCCCATAACACAGTGAATGAGTTTCTTTAAATGCATATGTGACTCCCATATTTTAACCCCTCAGATCCATCTAAGGCTTTGTGATGTGACAGCCTGGCAGTTCCATTGAAATGGCAGACCAAACTGTCACCAGTCAAGTGGTTTGAAAGGCTCTAATTCAATAATAAAAAACAGAGGCAAATCAACCTTGATCAAGGAAAAGACTAAAGTATTATATTTCTGTTCTCTGCATTAAAAATAAAAGGAATTATCAATAAGCGAGGCCTGTTGGCTTAGCTGAGCCTACAATTCTAGTTACTTGAGAGGCAGAAGTTAGGGGCTCATGCTTCAAGGCCACCCTGGGCAAGAAAGTACATGAGACTCCACCTCAATGAGTGACTAGGCAAAGAGCTACACACCTGATATCCCAGCTAAGGGAGATGCACAATGGTTGGGCACAGTGGCACGTATTCTGCCACCCCCAGCAGCACTGAGATGCACAAGTTAGAGTGTGCCAGTTCTGGCATAATGTAATACCTTATCTCAAAAATAGCCTGTGTAAAAAGGGACTGGAAGTGTGGCTCAGTGAGTGAGCACTTGACTAAGAAGCGGGAGGCTCTGATTTCAGTCCTCAGCAGTGCCAAAGAGGAATTTAAAACATGGTATTTCCAATATTTGTGAAAAAGTTGAGAGTATGCATGGAAACAAAAACAAAAGAACCATAGATTTATAGAAGTTACTTTTAGTAAGTTCCAGACAGTATTTCCATCAAGTGTGTTTGTGGACTTTAGATGTTTTGTGGCATTTTGCAGCTTTCAAAATTTTTGTTATAACTTGAGAATAAATGAGAAATATCCACTTTATATATTTTTACACAAAATCATCACTCTTTATATCTAAATTTAAATTTGGAATTCTGTATTCTTTTTCTTTAAGCAATTTCTCCCGGGAAATATAAACTTCAAAGCTCCCAAGGGCTAGATTCAACGCCACCCTTGTTCTTAGACTTCAACCCGGGCCTCTGTCCCACAGTAGAAAAGTGCCCTTTGCATGGTACAAATACTCTTTTGAAAACCTTGTTTTTCCTTCTGATTGCCCCAGAAGCCAGATGTTCTTTCAATTAAAGTCCTCTGTCAATACTTTCTAAATTAATGAAATTTAGCCCGATTTAACACAAATCTCACTACTATAGCTATAAATAGTATTTTAACACCCACATTCATTTCCCACAATAAAATGCTTTCCAAACCTTCCAGATGGCTGCTCTTGCCACACTGAATAGGACAATTCTTAGCACAAGCTAACAATACAATCTGCTCTGGGTTTAGGATGCCATTCAATGAGCGATAGCAATTTTAGTGACTGATAATTTATGATTGCCAGGGAAATGTCCAAGTCATTTTGTCTCTGAGATAAATTTAATAAGGAAGAGCCATTTAGTGCATAAAAATGAATTCTGTCACATTTTATTAGCTATTGATGGCCTTAGAAGTCATGGAGTGTTTATTTATAAACCTTCCATGACAAGTTGAGACTTGGAGTAAGAACTCATTTTTATAGCATCACTTTTGACATTTTAAGTTCCTTAACAAACTCACTAAAATTAATAGTGAGTGTTAATGGATTACAATGAGGTAGACTTTCTAGTATGTTAAATACCACACCATCTATGGCAGCCGAAGCTGGGACTTAGAATCTCTTCCTTGTTTCACATACAGTTTCTTTTTAAATGCAGTTTACTCGTTCTTGGGTGTTTCTCAGGTGTACCTGGCAATTCTACACCTTGTCATCCACTGTTGAAGCATCGCTTCTGCAAGCTCATACATGACATCCAAACCAGTCAGGAGGTTCAAATCTGAGGATCAAAGTTCAAAGGCAGCCCAGACAGATAACTCCAAAAGACTCTTATCTCCAAATAACCAACAAAAAGCCAGAACTGGAAGCATACTGCCAACCATAAGCAAAAAAGCAGAGTAAAAGCATGAGTCCCTCAAGACCTAGGAATTCTGCTGGATGTTCCTGCTCCTTGCCGTGTAGTCCTCTATCCTGACACATGCTACCATTCGCAGAACCAACATCCAGGAGCCTTAACTCTCTCTAATGCCCTTTGTGAGATCCCAGTTGCTTGTCTCTTTGGATAACTTTCTTGTTTTCCAAGACTTGCAACACCCTTCTAGTAGTTTCATCCAGATCTCGAAATAGGACTTGTGACCTCCTTGATAGGCTCCTGCATCACCTCCGACATCTTTTGACCTGTCGTATTTTCTGTATCTGCTCCTAAACTCAATTTATTGACAATATTAAGGCCTCAGACTGTAGCACAGGAGGTTCCTAGTAGTAAAGAACTCAATAAATAGTTGGCAAAGGGCTAAGTTATTTCAATAGAATCTCACATTTGGGCACCCACCCAACACGTTTTCCTTCCAATTCCTCAGTCTGGTTACAAAGTTAAGATCAAAGCTGAGGTCGTATTCTGTCTTTCCAAGAGGAGGAAGATTAGAAATCTCTCCCATGGGATCCTTTTTCTTACTTTGCTTATTCAGTGGTGGGAATACAGGATATTTCAAAGGACACAGTGAAGATTTCTGTTTACTAGATTTTCCACATCCACACTAAAAATATACAGTTTATTTATCATGCATGATATTAAGTTCAGTAAAAATAAACATTCATTGTTTCAAAGAGCCATCTACACTCATTATGAAAATTAGATTCAATCATTCTCTTTCTTGTGTTTCTCTGTAAGGATTTAGAAATGTGATCTATATCATGTTTTCATCTGACATAACACCTTTCTTTTCCAATAATTACAAAAATATGATTCAATAAACAGGATGGATTTAGATTTCCTGCCAATTGAAATCTCAGATCCAGTAGTTTGTGTGTGTGTTTGTATTAGTGATGTAACTTTATACGATGTTTTTTTTTTTAAATACAGGCAAAAACTTTTGTTCAAAAATAGGATAGTGGATTGTAAGCATTCATTCTTTTACATGTACCTCTTTGAAGCTGGGAGCAGTCCTAGAGTAGGAGGAAGATTGTGGGCATGTGGTAGGCTGGATTCAGAGAAGACTTTGAGGGCTTTCTCTATATATCTCTTGTTTGTTATTCTACTTACCTTTCTTCGCTTTCCTTTTATTTCTCCTGGTCCTCGCTTGACCTCAAATCCTAGCCCTATGCTTGAGCTTTTACTCTGTGCTCAAGGCTAGCACACTGCCACTTGAGCCATAGCTCCACTTCTGATTTTTCTTAGTAGTTTATTGGAGATAAGAGTCTCAGGACTTTCTGGCCCAGGATGGCTTTGAACCACAATCCTCAGATCTCATCCTCTCGAGTAGCTAGGATTACAGGTGTGAGCACCTGGCATCTCTATTTATTTTAAAAGAAATCTGAGAAATATATTCTTAGTAGACACAGGAAGGATTTTAAGAAAAAATCCTTCTCTTTTTCTACCTCTTTCCTTTCCTTCTGCATTTATTCCCCTCAGATATAACAGAATTATAAATTATAATATAGTATTCACAGTTTGAGCCAGTGTAAATGCACAGAGGTTATAAGATTTGCATTTCCTTCTGGACCATGTTGGTTGGCCCATATTTATGATTGGTTTCTGGAACATTAACCAACACACCAGACTACTTCCACTTGCACCTTGCCTGGGGCCTCTTGATATAGGACTTACACAGTCCTAGAAATGAGACAAGATAGACAACTGAGAGAACTGCAGGCTGGCTGCAACTGCACAATTCCATTTAGAACAAAGAGGCAGGTAAAGATCACAAACCCTTGCATTACTGAAAGAGTGCTCCCTGTGTGTTCACCATGGGAAGATTCATGACAAGTGATTGGAAATAAGTTTTGCACACCTTGTCTGGCACCACCAATAGTAGGCAGTACTAGAGACAGAGATTGTCTGGGTAGTAGATGGAAGCAAAGTAGGCAAAGGTTTTCAGCAGATACCTCTGAAGGTAGCTTCAGGTGGAATCAGTTAGAAAGAAATTTGAAAGAGACAGGAAATTGTGAATAGCCAAATGGATCCTAGTAGCTGTTTCTCTCTGGATCATCTCTCTTTTCCTGGAAGTTGTCAGAGAAATATGTTTAATGCCAGGTGCTAAAATTAAAGCTTCATTAGCCTAGATTACAGCTTTCATGAACTAGGCTCCCAAACATACTGTGTGTTTTGCGAGTGTTCAACTGAGCACTGTAAACAGTGGCTTGGGTATTCAAAGCTAGGTAGATATCTTAACTGAGGAGAGAGGAAGTATGGATTGCATTGTTCTGACATGGTTTCGAGTCCTTTCTTTTAAAAAAAGATGAAATAGCTGGGTGCTGGTGGCTCACTCCTGTAATCCTAGCTACTCAGGAAGTTGAGATCTGAGGATTGTCATTCAGTCAGCCCAGGCAAGAAAGTCCAGGAGACTCTCATCTCCAATAAAGCACCAAAAAAAGCCAGAAGCAGAGCTGTGGCTCAAGTGGCAGCAAGCTATCCTGGGCATGAGTTCAAGCCCCAAGACCTGCACCAAAAAAAAAAAAAAGGCTGAAATAGCTCTTGTATCTCCACTAGCTTCTTTTATAGATTTCTGCCACTGCTAATTATACATCAGACCTTTCCCTAACCCACAGCATGGTGCCACAAAGAATCAAAAACAGACAAGCCTCCCCACTGGCCTCTACTATTTACTTCCCCTGACTGTAAAACACCTTAGCTCTCTGCCCAGAGGCTGTCATCCATCTCCTGGTAGCTGATGATGGTTTGTTTCAGTCACCCCAAATCTGGCCTAGAGATTCTCTGGTGCTGCAGTAAGAGTGAGTATGGAGCAAAGGCTGACAAGAGTCCATGGAACCTTCAAATTCTTCCCCCAGAGCTGGCCAAAGGCAGGATACCCAGTAGCTCATGGCTGCAATTCGTGGATTTGTGGGTTTGTGGCTGCCCTGTGATTTTCCTGTCTGTCTTCACACCACTGTTCCTATGGCTACAGTTCAAAGAGATTCTCCTTTGCTTAGACTAGTGTGCCTCACTCTTCTAGAAGGGGTGGAGGTGGGGAGGACTGGCTGGAGGGAAGATGGGAAGCATTAGCTTTGTCCCTAACGTTCTGTGGTGTCAGGCATTAGCTCCTTGCTTCATCACACCATTTTAGAAGTGGATCCATTTGGAGATATTTAGCGATTACATAGCACAACTGCCCATGGCTGCCACCCACAGTGGGCAAATAGCCTTAGCAGAGATCCTGAATGGAAAGACTATGCCAGATTCAGACTGCAAATATTATCATGTTTGCATGATCTGCTCTTTTTAAACTGACAATATTGAAGAATTTTCTGCAGCAGCAACAAATATCCTGGATTTTTGCCTTCTCTTTAAGAATTGTACTAAGAATTGGAAGTTTAGGCATCACTGGGCCTGAATTTCCAAATGTGGTCTCTCCCCCACATCATGCATTTCCATGATTGGCTGATCTCTGTAGATGGGTGGGCACCATACCTAGGGGCAGACCCTGCAGGATGCTCCTGTCTGGTCCTCCTGCGTCAGCAAGTAGTTGCTCTATTGGTTCCTCTAGGAGTCTGGAAAATGACATCATTCATGAAAATCACACTGACTTTGGGTGTTGGGTCCTTTAGTGATCTAGAGCTCCCACTACTAGGTAAATAAAGCCTTAGCCCCAGTTCTGTGGTGACCACAAGACATGGGAGGAGAAGACTGAATGCACAGTATATCCAAGAAGTCTCACTTTTCTCTGTATGCCAATACTGCGACTTAAACTCTGGACCTGGGCACTGTCCCTGAGCTTTTGAGTTGAAAGTTGGAGTTCTACCACTTGAGCCACAGCTCCACTTCTAGCTTTTGGAATTAATTGGAGATAAAGCATCTCATGGTCTTTCCTGCCTGGACTGGAACTGTGATCTTCAGATCTCAGCCTCCTGAGTAACAGGAAAGTCATTTTTTAAAAATACCACTATAATCACCATTTCAGCCAAAGTTTTTCTCTGCATGCCATCCCCACCCCCACCTTACACTGTCTTTCTGTTAACTTCTTGGTGAAATTCACTAATTCTGGATAATCACTGTTTTTCATTTAGTGATTGGAAAAAGGTAGTATTCTCTTCTGTCAGTAATACAAACAGAATCCCTGAGATAGATCACTCATAATTCTTCATTTAAAATCAGAAACAAGCTCAATGACTGTTGCTTTGAAGAAATAGGGGGAATTTCTGAGGGTAAAGTCTAACAAATCTGCCTGATTTGAAGAACTATTATTTATAAATAGGCTCATGAGCTTTCTGGAATGATTAGTCCAAGGTAGTGTGTAAGGCTAAGAAATAAAACAACCAAGCTAAGAATCACCCATTCATCTGTTAATTTGCTTACACCTTACCCATTTCCAAAAGGGATTTGAGGGAATTATGTTGATTATGAAAGCATCAATCTCTTATTAAAATGTCATTCCTGGAATGCAAAAGGAGAAAGAAAACTTTATCCCTCTTAATTCACATTTAACAAATCATGTTTGAAGTTGACAGCTCCTTCTCTGATCTTCATAGGGTTTCTTTCTGAAGATCTGAAGCTTAGTGTATTAGAATTTCAAGCATTAAGGTTTGAAGGTTTACCTGCCTATACTTTTCTTCTACTAGATCTTATTTTTTCACAGCATAGTTATTTTTAACTGTACTACAATCTTAGTAGGTCAAAGATTCGCATGTGAAGAATCTATTTTTTTTTACTTTTTAATTCTGAAATAATTTCAAACATTATGGAAAAGTAGCAAGAATAATATGGAAATCTTTCACATACCACTATATTTGTGTATTTCCTATATCATAGTCTGTATTGTAAACATACTGTGTGTGTGTGTGTATGTGTGTGTCTGTGTGTGTGTAATTGTCCTGAGGCTTGAATGCTAGACCAAAGGGCTGTCCCTGAGCTTTTTTACTCAAGGTTCGTGCTCTACTACTTGAGTCACAGCTTCACTTCTGGCCTTTGGGTGATTATTTGGAAGTAGGAATCTCATGTACCTTTCCCCCTGGGCTGACTTTGAACTATAGTCCTCAGAACTCAGCCTCCTGAGTAGCGAGGACAACAGGCATGAACCACTGGAACTTGGCTAAACATACTATTTTTTTAACTCCTTAAGACAGTCCTCTGTACAGTATTTTTACAATAAAAAAACAAAAAATAGTCTTCATACCACATGCTTCTTTTCCTCCACATATTTTAGTACATTTTTTGGAAACAAGAATATTTTCTTAAATAGCTGCAATAATTTTATTGGGAAGTTTGTCACTGAGACAACACTATAATCTACTATACTCTACATTTCAATTTCATGAATTGATCTGCCATTTATAAAAATTATCTTTGGACAAGATGCTAAGATCATTTATATTTTCACTCTGTTTCTTTCAGTCTCCTTTATCCTGAATTATCTCATTTCAATCTTTTTGCTCTTTTATACCATTGACATTTTAAAAAATACAGGATGCCCTGCATCTTGTATATACATTTTTCTAATTTTGGTAGGAGAAGGGAAATAACAAAAAGCTGAAGTAAGGATGCAGGATGACCCATTGTAACAATGAGATGTACAAGACACTATATTGAAAACAAACTTTACAACTTTGCGGGGGGTGGGGAGGGAGGAGGTGGGGAGGTGGGGAGGGAAGGGCTGGTAGGGGAAAAACAAAGGAGTGGGTAACAATGCTCCATAGGAAATGGACTCATTACCTTGCTCATGTAACTGTAACCCCTCTGTACGGTATATTTACGATAAAAACTATATATTAAAAAAGAAAAAAATACAGGTTTGTCTTTATAAAATACCTCTCATGTTAAATATATTTACAAATATCAGAGAAAACAGGGCACCTTTCCTAGGGATAGCGATTCTGCATTAAAATATAGAGGATAAAGTCGTACAGCTTAGGGAATTGACATTGATTGATGGCTCTGTGTCCATAGGATTATGGGGCTTCTTTGCTTATCACTCATCTGTAAGTGTTTATTGAACCCCTTTGTTGTATTATTGGTCTTTAGCCCATATAAGACACAGGAAGCTGTGGAAGCATCACAAGACCTTTGCATCACCTTCCCATGGAACTGCTGCCGCCTTCTCTGCAGAGACTATTTTCTTTTTAAGAGAAAAGCAGCATCTTGGGGGTGTAAAATATTAAGTGATCCTAATGTTTTTCACAAACCTTGGAATGGGAGGAAAGTTTGAATGACAAATCACTGCTGCCTCAAAGAAGGCGGGCACTTACCCCGACATCTGCCTACTCCTGCTCTTCCGCTGGCTGCTGGCTTCCTCTTTCTCTGGATTGAGACTCTTTTGTCATCTAGCCTACTAAAACAATTCTTCCATGAAAGCTAATTGCTTAACAAAAGCTAATGCTTCTTCTAGTGCCCATAAAGTATCATTGTTCCACTCAGGATGTTTGTAAACCACCGGGTAAGAACTTGTGGAAATAGAACGTTTGCTATTGTGTATGCTATGCAGTTGCTGCATTTATGAGAGAGAGAGAGAGACAGAGACAGACACAGAGACAGAGACAGAGAAACTGGTTGCCTTCTGTTATATACATCCTCTTAAAAGGGTTTTGTGAATTGAGTTACATAAAAAAACTTGAAAATACCCTATATGTGTGGTAGTACATAGCTAAGGTTGTAAGTTGCTCTGTTCTATTCATAGTTCCTGGTACTTCTTGTAATAAATCTTCTGAGTCACTGGCCACACCTGATTTTCTCCATGAATTCCACAGTTCTGGCAAGAGGATAGTTAAAGTGTTTGGGCAGTATTCTCCCCTCACTATTAAGCTGCTGGGAATTTATATGAATTTCAAATATGCATTAATTTCCCATAATGGTTATGACAAAGATATTGATAATATTTTTAGTCTCACAGTCTTAACCCATTGTCCAAGGCCTTCCGAGCCTAGACTATGGCTGCTTGTGGCTAGTTTCTAAGTGGAATATGTAAAATGAAAGTTATATTCAATGTATACTTTAGTCCATGACAAAAGAGCTGCTGTTTCGCATCCTGGATACTGGGCTAGCTGCTGGTATTCTTTTAAATTACTAATTTATTGCAAGAAGGAAAGTGTTAACAAAGTACTATAACTGTTACAGTTGGTCGCAGATCATATGATTTCAAACCTTGAATATTGTCTTCATCTTCTTTGAGCTTTGTAGAACAGGTGCTTAATAGCAATTCATGCTTTTAGAATCACGTGGCTAGAGAGAGCTGGAGACTAGTTTGTCTCCCATACTTCACATATCCATGTCATGAATGTCCATGTTTCAGATATTGTTGAAAATGTAATACATGAGCACGGCAGAAGAACAATCAAAATGGTGTGAAAAGCCATCCAGGGAAAAAGAAGTTAAAAGCATAATGTGTGGCAAACCACCCTAAACTTAGTGGCATAAGAAGATAACTAATCTACCACAATCAATAATCCAAAAATTCATAAAGGGCACAGCAGGACCACTTTTGTCTGCTTCATCATAGCTACATTCTCAGCTCAAAAATGTGGAGGCTGGAGCCATCCAAAATCTCGCTCAGTCTCACTCTTGTAGCTGGACTGGGCACGCAGCAAGATTAGGAGTGCTGGGCAGAGTGCCCAAGCAGAGCCCTTCCATGTCCTGTAGGCAGCTTCTTACTTCATGACTGCAGATGCTGGGCATGAGTCATCTGACCAAGGAGCTCAGCCTTGCAAGTTCAGTAGCACTACTTCTGCAACCCACACTTCAGAGGAGGAGACCAAAAGCCCCATCTCTTGATGGGAGGAATGCCAAAGTCAAGACATATAAGGGAGACATTGTTGCAGCTATTTTTAGAAAATGCAATATGTAGTGATTTTTTTCCCTACCAAATGGTAGACAGCTCCATTTGGGGATTATTTCATTTAGATCTCTTGGATTGTTAGCAGCTGCACTGTAACGGACAGTTTAAGAACACATCTGCTACCCAAAAAGGACATTGGACATTTAGCCATGTTTCCAATCTTTTGCTATCACAAACAATGATATAGTGAATATATCTTATTGTACCTCTTCATATACACACCAAGTACATTTTTAGATATAGTCTTATTTATGGCCAAAATTAAGACTTAAAATTTTTTGTAGATATTTACCCTAGTCATTTGCATCAAGATTATTTTTGTCTGAGTGTGATTTTAAAAAATAACTCAAGATAACAATGGCTTAAACATGTGAGAATTTGTATTCCTTAGGAAGGAACTTAGTGGTAAAGAGTCCAGACCCAGTAGATGGTTTCGATACCCTGGGTACCCAGTCCATTTTGAAGTTCTTAGGTATAGGAGGGCATGCCTTCATAATACTGAGCATGGCTCCCTGTCTCCTCAAGTTCTGGAGTAAAGGAGGAGAGATGACGGCTCTCCCATCAGGCCACTTCTAGAAAGTCATATACAGCACTTCTTATATACTATTATCCTCCACTTACACAAACAACCTAAATGTGATCTTTGAAGAATTGACTGCCTTTGTCTAAGTGGTGATGTGTCCAGATAAAAATTCCAGATCTGTACATCTCACCTTTGGGGGTTGGGGAAGGTAGGAGTTGGAGAGGTGTGGGGGGAAAGATGGCAGAGGAAAAACAAAGGAGGAAATGTACTCCATAGGAAATGTACTCATTACCTTACTCATGTAACTGTAACCCCTCTGTACAGTGTCTCTACGATAAAAATATATATTAAAAATTCCAGATCTTGCCTTTAAGGAAAAAAGAGCAAGGTGGTACCAATAAGTTATCAACAGTTCTTGTATCATTCCTCTGTGTGTGTGTTTAACGTTAGCAAAGCTCAGAAATGGTTAAAAAAAATCCCAAAGGCCTGAGTCCTGTTTTATTGCCATGATCTAGAGAACAGAACTATAGTTACAAACTCAGCATCTCCTCAGACTATTCTTGCATGTGATTGCTTTGCTCTGAGATCCCAATATACTGTTTAAGCTTTATTCTCTCTCCTTCCCTTCTTCCCTCCCTCCCTTCTTCCTTTCCTTCCTCCCTCTCTCTCTCTCCCTTTTTCTCTCTCTGTCTCACTCTCATTTGCTCTCTCTTATCTACCCACTTACCTACATCCATCTATCTAGCTAGATAGCTAGCTAGCTAGCTAGCTAGCTTGCTTGCTTGCTTTTATTGCTGTGTTTGTATTGTGTATGCAAAGATTAGCTTCCTTCAAATTAATTATTCTCTAACTAGGAAACTGCTTTCTAACAACGTCACAGACTAGGGTCAGCTGCTTTGCCCATTATCTGGCTTAGCTGGGTGATCTCCCCTGCTCCCTTCTGCTGTTTTTCTTTTCTGTCTTCTAGCCTCAGGCTCTTCACACAGTGAATCCTTTCATACAGAATGGCTGAGTCATGAGAGGGAATGCAGAAGTCCACAAACTTATTTGCAGACCTGGAATCCAGGTTTTTTTCCTCCCAGCCTGTGGTGGCCATCACCTGACAGCGGTTCACTCCAGTCTGAATGGAGCCCATTTGCTGTCAGGTCCTGGATGCACAGCCTATGAGAGAGGCCTGAGTAGGAGCCCAGGATAGACATAAGGGAGAACTGGCTTTGCTCCCATCCCTAATTCCCTGTAGTCCACTGTTTGCTTTCTATAAAAGTAGGGAAAAGGGGGAAATCATAGCTCTCAAGATAGGGTGGGTAGATAAAATAGGAACATGGACTAGTCTAGCTAGTGAGTTGAAGCATTGTCATTTGAAAGCTGCACATGAAAGAACCTTATAAAGAAATGGTTGCTTTTTTTCCCCCAAAGAAACAAAAAGTCTGAACTCTTAGACCTGTGAAGCATTTCCAACTCTAGCTTAGAGTTTGGCCTTCTGAATTAACCTACCAAGTATAGTGGCTTTGAGGTTCAGGGGCAAGAATGGAATGCATTAAGTAACACAGAATATTTCTATGTGACTTTTATCTGACTTGCCTAATGACAGAGACTCTTGCTGAAGTTCAGTGAATGCAAAATTGATTTGAATATGTAAATTTATTTGAATATGTAAATTGATTTGTCTGTAGTGAAAGAATTGGGGAAAATCATTGTAGACTTGGAAATGTGAAGTACAGATGAACTCATCCTTTCTAAAAATGAAAAATATGACATACGAAGTACAAGAGCAAGTCAATAAATTGCAAAATAGAGTCAAATTATTATCCTGAATAAGTTATAAAAACTTTTTATATACAGTTAGAGAGATGGAAAACCTAAGATCTGTTTAGACATAAACAGAAAAGGATGAGAAGGTTTAATAAGTGCTTGTTGAAACTGGAAAACTAAATTCTAAAGAGAGAGTAAGACAAAGGCTATATTGGGATACAATGTGAATGAGAATTTTCCAGAATCTGTAAAAGATACCAGCCTTTAAATCCAGATTTCAGTGACTTGTAAGTAGGACAAATAAAAATAAACCTCAAATTCAATACACCATCATTAAAATGCAAAATATGTATCCTTAAAAAACACATGTTTTAAAGCAGGAGACCCTGAATACAGAGAAAAGGTAGATTGCTAAAAGGAAACACACATACACACTCACATACACACACACACACTCTCACACACACACACACACACACACACACAATAGATATAGTTGACTTTGCAAGAGCAAAACCAAAGCCAGAATAACATGTTCCAAGTGCTGAAATAAAGGGTCACCCTAAAATCTAACAAAACTTCCTTTCAACAAAGAGAACCAACTGGAGACATTTTTAAGCAAGGAATAAAAAAACACATTTATTTCTGTCTAAGGAGAAATAACTTACAGAAAATGCCTTTTCCCCTCTCACAGACCCAGCATCCAATGTTCAGAGGTAGGTCTCCTTACTGCTTGTTCATTGAGTTTTATCTCTATTTTGTCTTATCAGTCCTGATGTTTGCTTCTTACATTGAGCATGGGGACCCAATGATAGTCTATACCTTTAGATCATTTATTATTAAATAAACTTCTGTGGGCTGCTAAATAGTTCCAATCTTACCTCTCTGCCTTCCCTTCTCCTTACAAGGGATCGGAAGCATTTCAGATAACAGTTTTTCAAATTTTCTAATAACTACATAAACTTTATCAAACAAACATGCCTAATCCCCAAATAAATTTGAAGTCTCCAAACCTTGTAAAATGTTTGGGGACTTTGGAGTGTTTGGGATTTTCAATTTTCATATTGGGGACTCAAGCTGTAGTAGTTTTATGGACTATGGTGTCATGGATAAAAATAGAAGAATACTCACTTCTAAGCATTTATAAGGATTCAATAAGAAATACAAATGGGGGGCTGGGAAGGTGGCTCAGTGGTAGAGTGCTTGCCTTGCATGCCTGAGGCCCTGGGTTCGATTCCTCAGCACCACATAAGCAAAAAGAAAAAAA
>NW_012267243.1:2146089-2249477 GCF_000151885.1 Dipodomys ordii
GTCAGTCGTGGGGCTTGAACTCTGGGCCTGGGCGCTGTCCCTCAGCTCTTCAGCTCAAGGCGAGCGCTCTACCACTTGAGCTACAGCGCCACTTCCTGCTCTACAACTTTTATCTACAGCTCTGTTTCCAGCTTTTTGGTGGTTATTGGAGATAAGAGTCTCATGGACTTTTCTGCATGGGCTGGCTTTGAACCTAAAACCTCAGATCTTAGCTTCCTGAGTAGCTAGGGTTCCAGACATGATCCACTGATGCCCTGCCCAAAGACACAATTTTTTAAATTAATTTGTATAAGTTACATACAAAGATGTTACAGTTACATAAGTCAGGTGAGGAGCACATTTTTTAACAGTGTCCTTTGTTTTCTTCCAGGTTTCTTTTCCAACCTCTCTCCCCCACAGTTGTATATTTTATTTTCAACATACTATCAAGTGAGAGTTACCGTTGCATTATTCACCCTTTGTCCCACTATTTCAATGCTCCCTCTTACCCTCCCCCAAAATGGATAAACTTACAAACAAGACAAAAAGTACAGAAATCAAAAACAGTGACAAAGGAATTTTGAAAAAAAAAACAGAAAAAGCAAAAAACAGCTGGGCACTGGTGGCTCATACTTGCAACCCTAGCTACTCAGGAGGCTGAATGCTGAGGATCAGCCCAGGCAGGAAAGTCCATGAGACTCTCATCTCCAATTAACCACCAGAAAACCGGAAGTGACACTGTGGCTCAGGTGGAAGATGGCTAGCCTTGAACTGAGGGATAGCACCCAGGCTCAGAGGTCAAACCCTATGACCAACAACCACAACAACAAAAAGCAAAAAACTGAAAACCTCTTGTTTCCATTTCTTGGAGTTCATTTTGATAAACATTTTATATGATTATATGCACATCGCTATTGAGCCTTTGTGACAGTTTTTGAATGAATAGTTTGTATGGTGCAAATGAAGTTCTGGAGAAAACAGATGAGAATGTTAGAAAACACACCATTTCCTGAAAATACATCCTATGTACCAGCTGACCTGATGAATGGAAATGGAATACAATGGGCACCTCAGCCCAAAATGATTACCAATACTTCACAGATGTTCAAGTCCCCCACACAAAATGACATCTAGTCTACAAACACCCTCCCGTATACTTGAAGTCATAATTCAGATGTTATGAAAATACTTGTCTTACTGCATGTTTTGCATAATAACGAGGGGGGAAGCCTGTATATTTTCAGCACAGACACAGTATTTTACAAATATTTTTGATCCACTGATGGTTGAATCTGCAGATGAGGAAATTCCAAATAAAGAGGCTGACTGCCATGGAATGAAATGAACTAGCACTTCCTATCTATTTTGAGGATTTCCTTTGAAGGAATAAAATAATAAAATGCATGCTAGAGGCTCTGCCATCACATTATGAAACTTTTCAGAGGCTTATTTGCAAACTCATTTCCTCAAACAGGGGGAAATGCCAGGGATCCAGGACCATGGTGCATATTGTCCCTGATTCCCAGACATTGCTCATCCCCTACAGTAGTGACAATCTGACAGTCTGTACCCGCCTCACCCCCTTGATTGATTTGCATATAGCCCCAAAGATTTGCATATAGTTCCACAAACACAGTAGATTGTCTCCTTCCTCCCTGCCTATACACAAGTATTCTCTTACTGGAATATTCTTTTATCCACCTTCCCCTCCCTTAAATACCTGTTCATTCTTCAAACCTCAGCTCAGGCTTCTCGTACTTCTAGAACCCTCCCTCTGCCCACCTGATACTTTTCCAGACATTCTCGCAGTTGGAGACCCAGTCATGGAAATATCACATGGAAGTGCCATTGTTTATTGTTTTAATTGTTTTATTTCATGTTAATCTGCTCGTACCTTAACTTTAGTGACATGGTGGTGTTTTCAGCTGGTGCCATGACCACTGGCCCAGAGAAGTGTCAGTTATGCCAATAGACCTGTATGTGTAGCCTTATACTTTGGTAGGCTAAGGTTAACCATTCTGCAAGTATTTATTGAGCATATCTTGTGGGCAGGAACTCTGTTAACTGCTGGGGATGAGCACTGAACAGAATAGACAGTGTTCTTTTGTTGCTATTGTTGATCATGGGGCTTAAACTGTGGGCCTGGAGCTCTTTTGCTCCTCAAGGATAGGATTCTGCCACTTTCAGTCACAGTGCCACTTCCAGTTCTCGTGGTTATTGGAAATAAGAGTCTCAGGATTAGGTAAGAGTCTCTGGGATTACAGGTGTGACACCAGCACCTGGCCAGGTAAGTGTTCTTGTTATCATGAAGTTTACCATATGTTCCTTTTTATATATTTTTTATTGTAAAGATACTGTACATGCCCAATAAATAAGTGGGCGAAAGACTTAAAGAGAAACTTCTCTGAAGAGGAAAGAAGGATGGCCAATAGACACATGAAGAAATGCTCAACCTCCCTAGCCATAAAAGAAATGCAAATCAAAACAGCATTGAGATACCACCTCATCCTAGTTAGAATGGCTATAATCAAGAACTCTAATAACAACAGATGCTGGAGGGGATGTGGACAGAAGGGAATCTTATTGCATTGTTTGTGAGAGTGTAAACTTCTTCAACAACTTTGGAAAGAAGTATGGAGTTTCCTCAAAAGACTCCACATAGAGCTCGTCTATGACCCAGCAATCCACTTTTGGATATTTACCCAAATATTCACAAACAAGACTACACTAAAGCTACCAGCACAACTATGTTTATTGCAGCATTATTTACCATAGCTAAGATATGGAACCAACCCAGATGCCCCTCAGTAGATGAATGGACCAAGAAAATGTGTTATATATACACAATGGAATTCTATACCTCCATCAGAAAGAATGACATTGCCCCATTTGTTAGGAAATAGAAAGACTTGGAAAAAATTATATTAAGTGAAGTAAGCCAGGCCCAAAGAAACATAGGTCCCATAGTTTCCCTTATTTGCAATAACTAGTATATGTCTGAGTCAGGCAGAAAAGGTCAGATAATGTGATGTTAGGGAAATGAACCCTAAGATATGTATTCAAATGTTTTTTTTCTTTCATGCTATTGTTTCTAACACATTTGTAAGATTATTTTTTGTTGCTTTGTATGTCCTTCCCCCACAGTATAACCCCTGCTTTCACTGTATTTGATGTCAGTATAATTTGTGGAGGGGAAGGGAAACAACAAATCGTTTAAATAGGGATAGAGGTGGACCCATTGCAACAATGAGATGTACAAGTCATTATGTCAAAAAACGAACTTTACAATTTTGGTAGGGGGTGGAAGAGGATTGGGGCGGGGAGGATGGGAAGGGATGGGAAGGGGAAACAAAGGAGGAGGCTACAATGCTTGATAAGAAATGTACTCGTTATCTTGCCCATGTAATTGTAACTGCTCTGTACAGTATTTTCACAATAAAAAAAGAATGCTGGAGAAAAAAGAACTGTACAGAGGGGTTACAGTTACATGAGTAATTTCCTATTGAGCATTGTTACCTCCTCCTTTGTTTTTCCCCTACCATCCCTTCCCTCCCACCTCCTCGACTCCCCCCACCCCCTGCCAAAGTTGTAAAGTTTGTTTTCAACATAGTGTCTTGTACATCTCATTGTTACAATGGGTCAACCTGTATCCTTATTTCAGCATTTTGTTACTTCCCCTCCCAAAATTAGAAAAATGTATATATAAATTCAGGGTACTGGAATCAAATACAGTGAAAACAGGGGTTATAACATGGGGGAATAACATACAAAAGAAGTAAAAAAAAATCACACAGGACATTATAAATACATTAAAAAACAACAGCAAGAAAGATAAAACCACTTGTGTCCTGGGGTTCATTTTGCTTAGCATCATCTTATCATCTATCCTTTTATGCCAGATAGACAAGACTCAATTATAGGGGCGAATAGGAGAACTGATATTGAGATATTTGACAGACTTTATTGTACTTTTTTCTGTTTCAATTAACATGTCTTTTTTATTCTTTAAAATGGAAACTACAGTAATTTTGATTTCTTTACTTTTCAAATTCATGTGTATGGAAAGCAAAAATGGGCCAAGGGCACGGTGTAAGTGGTAGAGCAGTTGCTTAGCAAAAATGGCCCTGAGTTCAAAACCCTACTACTACTACAAAAAAACAAATAACTATTTATCGTTCCTTCTTGAATTCTGTCATCTTCTTAAATTATAGAATCACATTAGATTATATAATCTTGTTAGATTTGAGAACTAATTGCATCAAGTAGGTCAAGATCGATGGGTAACCAAAATATTTACTGACGTTTTTCAGAGCAGTGTGCTCTGCTTCCTCCTGATCCTCACTCGCAGGCCCCTCGGCCCTCCAGGTTGTTGGTAGTTCACGTGGAGCAGCTGTGGCCCTCAGGCTCTCCTGCCGGATGGCTTCATAAATGCAAGCCCAGCCCTTGGGCTGTGGCTTTCTCTGTGGTCACCCTGGCTCTAGCTCACCATGACCTCATGTTTCATAGGTTCTATGTTTTGCCATAACATTGCTCAGCGAGGCCCTGCAGCCGACTGTTGACACTGGTGGCATTTACCCCGGCTCACCATTAGGCAGTGCTGGCTTGCCCTCAAGGTTTAATCACCTCATCCTGTCCCTGCTTCCCCACCCAGCTCCTCCACAGATCTGACACTTCTCCATGCTTACAGTGGACCTCGGAAGTCCTGAGACCTTGCATCTGTTCATGTGACAGAAAATGGAGCTTTTTGTAACATGGAGGAAGGGGTCCCTGTGTAGCATTGTAATAAAAGCAGGAGAAATTCAGAAGCTATGTATACGGGAAAAGACAGCAAGCCTTCATAAAGCCAGCCTCTGAATCCTCTTTGAAAATTGGGCCCAGTGACATCTACCTGAGAATTCTTATAAGGAGTAGCATAGTCAAACTTAGTCCCTGGAATATAGTAGGATTTCCATATGTGACAATTGTTTATTTGCCTTACTGGCCATAACACTTAAACTTGAGGCAGACACACTCAAGGGGACTGAAAATACGTCCACAAAAAGCTCGTATGTGAATGTTCACACAGCATTATTATTTTTACTACCTTTAAATAGTTGTGAAAAACACAGTATTATTCTTAGTTTACTGGCAAAGCATTTGAATGCCTCTTAACTGATGAACACATTAACAAAATAAGATATAATTATTATACAATGGAATTTTATTTGGCCAGAAAAAAAAGCAATGAAGGACTGACACATATTATAACATGGATGAGCTTGAAAACATTATGCAAAATGAAAGACATTAGACACAAAATCCAGGGTTATACAACTGGATTTGTATAAAACATCCTGAGCAGTATAAAGCTAGACACAGAAAGTGGAATTGTGAGTATGAAGGGCTAGAAAGAAGGGAAATGGCAAGTAACTGATAAATTCAGGGTTTCTTTTGGAGATGATGCCTGTTTTAGAATTAGATAGTGATGATGGTTGCATAACTCTATATATATTCTGAGAATCACTAAATTGGATTCTTCAAAAGCCAAATGTTAGGTATATGGATAGCTCAGTACAGCTGTTCATCACAAAATGTTTACAGCAGTGACTCTGTCTTAATTTTTCTACAATGAGAGATAGTGTACATGGGTGTTTGTGATGGGTGAACACTTAATATTCACCCTATGGTGTTTGCAGAATTCTTTTTCTAATTCTCTTGCTATGAGACGGGCACTATTTGGGCTTTTGTCTATTTATGTTTGTCTTTTCTCTTTCACTGAAGATTCTGTGTTTGGGGAAACAGAGAAGTGATATTTTTGCTATCCTCCCGGCCATACTTGAAATATTTAATTACTGAACAATGTGCCCTGAGCATATGTAGAAAGACAAGCCTTGGCTACTAAGCACTGAAATAATGGGGCTTTGTGTTGGGTGCATGGTTTTCAGAGCTATGCTGCCAGGTTGGAAGATTTTTCAGCCTAAAATTTCTTGTAGGTAACAAACAGACTTGTTTCTCTAAATCTGGCATAGTTGGCTTCCTCTGAAACACTTTGATAGGCTACTGTTTCCAGATAAGCAAGAATCAGTTGGGGCCTGGAAATGTCTTTTTCAAACAGCAAGGACCTTTCTGAGTTCAATCCTGCTCAGTCTGTGCTTGTAGACATTTGATTGGATGGAGGAAGATGCCCCTGGAAATCCCCCTCCCATTCATTTATTCTTCAAACCTACAATTTTGAGTAGAAAACTCAGGTAGGGGCTGAGACATTCTCTCCACAGGGAAGAGTCTAGTAATGGAGAAAGGAATAGATCCAGTGAATCCATGAGCAAGCATAGCTCTGGAAGTCTAGCCAGAGGTGTTTGGAGAAGGAAAATGTTTGGGCTCTTAGTTCTTCTTGTGGCTTTTTTTGAGCACCACTACTTCAGTTCTTGAGCAGAGAGGAAAAAATCATGAGCAATTCCATATCTGCCAAGCACATGTTTAATAAAGAACTTAACCGGATGGATTCAAAGTCTAGCAAAGAAGCAAAAAGGAAAAATGACAAGTGGATGAAAATGGGTGGGAAAAGGAGTAAACAAGGAACAATGGAAAAGAAAAACAGGAAGAAGAGACACAGACAGATGAAAAACAGATTCTTGTGTCAGACACTGCTGCTGCTATTTTCATAGAATTCTAAGAGTTTTGACTCCAAAGGAATTAAGCAGAAGCAAACCTAAGTCCCTACTACAGTTTCTGGGAACTTAATGAGGCTTCTGATTTTCCTTGTTTGGCTTCCTGCTGGAACATCAATCCTTTCACTCTGGGATGATCATATGGGTCTTGTTGATTAATATCCTTGCAATGCAGAAAGCATCTTCCATTCCAACAGGTGTTTTCTAGGCACCCAGACCTATTTGTATAAGGAAGCTAGATTGAAGTTCAGAAAGAATAGAGGAAAAATCCAAATAGAGGAAAGAATGCCCAATTTAGCCAATGCTAGGTCTTGAACTGGTCTAGTACATGATAAAAGAAAAAGGTGGACAAGTTTTTAACCCAGAGAAGGAAAGTAGAACACAGAACCCAAGTGTTAAGAAATGGATCACTTATAATCTTCTTAATGAAGTTCATCTCTTCCTTTCAGTGATACTGGGCTAGCTGGCAAGTCACTTGTCAAGCAGAACATTTTATCAGTAGAAGAAATTCCCATCTTTTTGTAGTAAGATGGATTGGTTGGTTGCATGAATTTCTAGAAGCCAATACTTGTTTTCATATCACACTGGCTCAGGCTCCAGGAGTAACAGGTTCATGGTTGGTTCTGGGATGAAAGGGGCAAACAGAGGTAGGAGATCAAGAAAGTATGAACATTTATCTTGTTGGTGGGAGAGGATTCATGAAAAGTGAGTTTTTTTGTTAGTTCTTTAAGAAGAATTGCAACTAATTGGCTTAGGAGGTACTAAGAAAAGGCTTTGGTTGGGAGAACTTTGGTTGCGAGTCTCCCAATCCATACTTGTATCCTTAATTATACCTGTGTGTATTGTCCAACTAGCAGATAGACTCTAGATCTCTAGAAGTGTATATAGTAACTAGGAGCATGGCTCAAGCAGCCAATATTGTCCCGTGTCGGTCTCATGTTGGTAGATCTGCCTTGGGGAGGCCTTTACTGAGAGTAGACAATCAAAACAACATTGAGATACCACCTCACCCCAGTTAGAATGTCTAAAATCAAGAACTCTAATAACAACAGATGCTGGAGGGGATGTGGACAGAAGGGAACCTTACTGCATTGTTGATGGGAGTGTAAACTTGTTCAACCACTTTGGAAAGTAGTATGGAGGTTCCTCAAAAGAATCCACATAGAGCACCCCTATGACCCAGCAATCCCACTTTTGGGTGTTTACCCAAATGATCACAAACAAGACCACACTAAAGCTACCAGCACAACTATGTTTATTGCAGCACTATTTACTATAGCTAAGATATGGAACCAACCCAGATGCCCCTCAGTAGATGAATGGATCAAGAAAATGTGGTATATATACACAATGGAATTCTATGCCTCCATCAGAAAGAATGGCATTGCCCCATTTGTTAGGAAATAGAAAGACTTGTTAAAAATTAAGTGAAGTAAGCCAGGCCCAAAGAAACATGGGTCTCATGGTTTCCTTTATTTGCAATAACTAGTATATATCTGCGATAAGCAGAAAAGTTCAGATAAGATGATGTTAAGCGAAATGAATCCCAAGATAAGGACACAAGTGTTTTTTCCTCTTTCATGCTATTGTTTCTAACATATTTATAAGGTGATTTCTTTGTTGCTTTGTATGTCCCTCCCCCACGGTATAACCCCTGTTTTCACTGTATTTGATGTTGGTATAATTTGGGGAGGGGAAGGGAAAAAACAAATTGTTTAAATAGGGATACAGGTGGACCCATTCTAACAATGAGGTGTACAAGATTTTATGTCAAAAAACGAACTTTACAATTTAGGTGGGGGAGGAGGGGTAGTTGTGGAGATGGGAAGGAAGGGATGGTAGAGGAAAACAAAGGAGGAGGCAACGATGCTTGATACGACATGTACTCATTATCTTGCTCATGTGATTGTAACCCCTCTGTACAGTATTTTCACAATAAAAATTCTACAAAAAATAAGAGATGGCGGGAGCTGACAGGGCCTTTCTTAAAAATGAATTTCACTGGCTGCTTCCAAAAGAGAAACTTTGTAGGGGATTTTTGGTGGAGTGCTTTGTTTTCTTCACCAATGAATCTTCCTCGCTGGATGAGAATAAGAGGCATTTAAGGAGGTCCTTCTGTGTTTGAAGTCTTGAATTGGAAAATTCACTTTTTGCCAACTTGCTAGTCATGGGAAGAAGTGTCCAGGCAGTGAGTAACTTTATCATTTCATCACCCTTGAGCTTCTGGAGAACAGATTTTACAAGTTCTGAAGAGGCAAAACACCAGTCCTCTTGCCCCTACAATTGCAATCCTGTTGTTCTGTATTACTAGAGACTGAGGCTTCCTGGAGTAATGGGGAAACCAATAACGTTTTCCTCAGGCTCAATGTCAATGGAAGTGACCAGGAGTACTATGTCTTGAATATCCACGATCCACCTACTTAGAAATCCAGGCTCCATCTTCACTATGGTTCCAGTGTGTTTAGCCTTAAAACCCTCAGTTAGAACTTGTGGTAAAAAGTAATGAGTCAGTTTTAATTATTTCAAGTTGCCTATCAGCTCAAGAGCCAAGAGTTGGGAATAAAAGCTGACTTTCTGGAACAAGAAGAAATGCCAGGGTTTTTACTCATTGCTAGATAAATTTCGAGTTTCTTTGGCTTGTGGTGGTTGGTAGAGCTGTGTTATTCCCCAGACATGTTTCTTTATGGGCGGGTCTGTTCCATGTGCTTTCCTCCACCTAAGAACATCAAAGCAACTGTCAGCTTAGGAACTTCATCATCCAATGAGATCCCTGCACATAGTATTAATCACATTTCTGCATATGTTTACCATTGTTTTAGATTTTGAAGCCAGAGCTTATGGGTCTTACCTGACTTGCACAGCTACAGAGGATGGGAAAAAATGGAAACAATAACTAGTAGCAGGATCACAGAGGAGGTGAGCTGGCAGCTGGACACGGAGAAATGGACTATTCTTCTCTCTGAGGCAACCTAGATGTTACACCTGTTTCAAAGTCTTCCTACTTCAGCTTCCAGCTCCAACGAAGGCAACAGGGACTGTGGGCAGAAAGGGTACTGACCATAAACAGTGAATTCATGCCAAGTCTACAGCTTCTCTAGAAGTAGAATAGGGAGATGTTTAGTGGCTGAAAGGCTTTAGTGTTCCTTAGAGGTAAAGGGGAGTCATTGCCCAACATGCAACTGTCCCAAGTCAGACAGACACAGAAAAGAGAGAGAGAAAGATGGAGGGAGAGACACAGAGACAGAGACAAAAAAGAGAGAAGAGGCAGAGGAAGGTGTTTGTGAGAATCTACTCTACTTAGAAGAGCTGAGGCAAAGGTTGAAGAATCCTAGCCTCTCTCCGGGAGCCTGGGCTTCCACCAACCTATATAAGTCTATTTGCGCTGCAATAACATCTTAGCTTCATAATTCACACACTGCAGACTGTGTAATTTGCAAACAATAGAAATTTCTTTCTCCTAGTTTTGGAGGATGGGAAGTGCAAGATATCTGTTTATTGTGCCATAAATGATACCTTGTCATCTCATTCCTCATAGGACAAATGGAGTCGACAGGCTAGGGGACTCCTCCTCACCTTCCTTTAAAAGATCACCTTGTCCTTCCTGACTGATCTTAAACCTCCTAAAATTTCCATCTTTTCATCCTGTCCCATTGGTAATTAAGTTTCAACATAAGAATCAGGGGTGAGGCTACACATTTAGACCAGAGAATCACCATGTTTTCAGATAATGGTTTTCTACTTTGATTAGGGAGGGACTTCTGATCACCTCTCTGGATGCGCACCTGTCTGTTCACTACCTGACTTTCCTCACAGAACCTGGATGCTACACCCATTACCTTCCCTGGGGTGCCTTTTCCAGCCTGACCAACACAGAGGTGGTCCACCAATGACAGTGCTCCATCTCTTCTCGTACTGCACGATGCTTTTGTGTTGAAGCACTGGCATGCCTCAGCTTCTTCTAAGAGGGTTCACACTTTATGGGTGCTTCATTTCTATCCAGCTCAATAGAAAAAAAAATCCACTAACTCACGAGGTTCGTGGCAAGCAAGCACCTCACTGCTGCCCTATTGTGCAGCATTCTGAAAATAGAACAGCTGTCAATGCAGCCTCCTGTTTCCTCCAAGGAGCCTCCAAGTCCTCCAGGATGCCTCCAAGTCCTCCAGGACTTCAGCCTCTCTCCTTCCAGCCCTCAGATCCTCCCAGGGTCTGCAAGCCTTCATTATTATGTACTCAAATGGAAACACTTTTTTTTAACCAAAGGGATTAAACTGCAACATTAGGAAATGTGTGCTAGGATTTCTGCATGTTTACCTATGGCTGGGGGCGTGGAGAGGTTCTAAGTGGGAGATTCATGGCTTCCTTGGGGACAGAAATGGTCCAGCATCCCTCTTCTTCCTCTGGGACCAAGCTTTGCAGATCTTGGCTCCGTATATCAGAGACCAGTTGGGAAGCATCTTCTCCAGCAGCAGCTGGAGGGTGTGTTCATTTCCAGGGTAGTCTGAGAACAAAGAAAATCTTAATACCGAGAAGAATATATATAGGAAATTTTCTCGCTTACTGTTTCTAAGGATGTTTGTCAATGAGGGTTGCTGAGACAGGTTTTGAAGATGTTTCATTTGTACACTAGGAAAATACAGTTCATATACAAGATTCCTTCTCTCAAAAGGAAAATGAATCAGTTTGGAAATGCATCAGTGTGTGAGGGAGGACAAAGAGAGTTTCAAGCCTGAATAATGAAGAAACAACCAAAGAAATTTAACAAATTCCACTCATAACTAACTTAGAAATCATCTAGAAATCTAATAACCTTTGAAGATCATTACAGTCAAGATTTTGCTTTGTTTAAGTTTACTCTTATTCATGATATTTTGAGTGAAGATTAACATGCCTTTGAGCTAACTGCTTTAGGAACTGCTCTATACATTCTTCCTTTATAAGACCAGAGGTTTGATGCTCTGGTACTCTTTATGACTATTTATTATGCTGACTATTAGTAGTTTTATCTTAATGTCCACAGTAACACATATACATAATAATGAATGTGGGCATACATACATTAATATAATGCACTTATATCTGTGCGACGCAGTTGATATGATGCTCACTGATACATTTTAGTTCTGGGCCCAACCTCAAGTTCTTCTACATTGCTTTCCAGACCCTTTCCTGCCTTCCCAAATTGCTCATATTCCCTACAACTCTGTCTTTGTCCTAAGGAAACTCCTGGATCCCAGAACAGCATTAGCATCCACCTCTAGCACTGTCCAGGTAGTGGAAAGTAGGGGCCTGTGGTGCTCCTCCCTTCGATCATGTGAAGAGAAGAGCTGGTTCGAATCCAACTTTAAGAAGAGACTCAAAAGTAGATCAATGTCGGCCTGGAAGTTTTTGAATAATGTTTTTAATAAGATTGGCTTTATTTCAAGTTTACAGAATAAGACTTTCTGTTATTAGACATACACCTCTGTCCCCCATTTTCTATCCCTTATGACTTCAGTCACATAGTTTCAAGTTGCTTGATGTTTTACAGAAATGTATTCCCTACCTAAAATAAAGGTCCACTATGCTTTACGAAGTTCGCTCTTGAACATTCCTGAAGATTCTCTCTGAAAGCTTTTCATTATTTGAGCAAAAGCTCAAGTGTGAAGGACAAAAAGGTCATTGTGGACTAAGTTTAACAACATCTTTTTTGTTAACATTGCCACGTAAGGAGGAAGTCTCCCCAGTTTTTGGTCATAACAAGGCCCTCTTCTTAGGGGACCTCCCGAGGATAATCTCAGTCCTTTTCCCTCGCCAAAGGAACAGTTGAATTGACATACAATCTGAACTTTTCACTCCTTTTCTTAGGAGTGTCAGGACCCTTTATCTTCCTATGACTCTATTCTGTATCCTGCCTTCCTACCCTTCCTACCCTTCCTACCCTTCCCACCCTTCCCTTCCCTTCTTTTCTTTTTCAGTGTTATTTAATGTTGAATGTGTGCAGGTCTCATAAGGGGTATTGGGTTGGGTTTTAGTCTGTGGCATCATTTGAAAATACTTTTGTGAGCTAAGCTACTTTATTGTGGATCTGTTCGTTACACTTTCAAGACAGCACCTCATTTGAAGACTTTTGAAGCTACTCTATTTTGCCCGAATGATGGGAAGGTTAATTCAAAGTAGACAGGTGAAGGTATTTTACCTTTCCAGTTTTATACTGGAACTAGTATTGTGGTGTCTTTTTTTATATTCATGATTAAAACGGCGTTGAATAGGTATGTCAATGTGCCCTGAACATTGATGTAAAATGAAAATAAAATTGAATTTTTGCTTAAATTGAGAGTAATTTTTACTGACATTCAAGGTAACATTTATATCTTAGATAAGAAGAAGGTAAAGCAAGCAGCCCGATTTCCAAGAAGATTCATTAACTGGTTCCTGGCTCTAGGTTGATTCACTTTATATTTGTTTCACATATTTCTAGATTAAGAAACCCTTTATGGATTCCATAATAGACTGAGCCCTGCTTACGTCTCTCCTAATATAAATGTGATTAGAAGCACTATCTCTCACTTCAAAATTCATTGTCTGCTCTGGACCACGAGGGAATTCTTTTCACATGTACCATCCCCCACCGCCCCGCCTCCGAACTGACCCTTCTCCTGTATTTACTCTGGAGTTGTTTGGACTTCTACCTTTCCTTTGGATGACATTATGAACCTATACTGCGCTTTTTCTAATGCAGGGCAGCCACTGATCACAATGTGGATAACACCACCGAAATACTCAGGGAGTGGCTGAAGAACGTGCAGAAACTTTATCATTATGTGGAGTGGAGGCCGATGGACGAGCCGGAGTGAGTAACAACAGCAAGTTTTGTGAAGTCACCATTTACCTTTCCTCCTGCACCAGATTTCCACTCAGCCCAGCTCCACTGTCAAGGGCTCCACAGACACCTGATATTTCTGCTTGCCAGAGATCTTTACTGTTCCCCTTTCCCCTTAAACTCCTGTAGCGACCAACCAAGTTCAGGCTTTTATTCATTCATAAGCTTCTTCATTTTTGAAACTGCATAGTATCTAGTATCTGATATAGGGCTATGCCAGATTATTAATTCAATTCTATTAGATTATTTCCAATGTTTCCTCCCTCCCCCGTGTGTGTGTGTGTGTGTGTGTGTGTGTGTGTGTGTGTGTGTGTGTGTGTATGTGTGCATATACCAGTCCTAGGGCTTGAATTCAGAGCCTGAGTGCTATCCTTGAGCTTTCATGCTTAAGGCTAGTTCTCTATGACTTTGAGCCACAGCTCCATTTCCAGCTTTTTTATGGTTAATTGGAGATAAGAGTCTAATAGACTTTCTTGCTTGTGCTGGCTATGAACCACATTCCTCAGATCTCAGCCTCCTAAGTAGCTAGGATTACAGGTGCAAACCACTGGTGCCCAGCTAATAATTTCCAATCTTAAATATAGTCAAGGAAGTGGCACTGTAACTCAAGTAGTAGAGCATTGAGCTGAAAGCTGAGGGACAGCGCCCAGGTCCAGAGTTCAGGCCCCATGACCGACAAAAAAAAAAAAGATTAAACATAGTCAAGGTTTTCTGTAAAGGAACAGAACCAATAAAACATACACACACACACACACAGAGTATTATTAGTTACTATTTTTTATTGTCTTTAAATAGTTGTACAAAGGAGTTGCCATTTAACAAAAAAGTTTATTACTATAATGCACCTTGATCAATGTCACCCCTTTCAACATTCTCACGCATCTCTGTCCTACCCCTAACCTTACTTTTGTAGTATATGCAATGAATTCTTGACTGCATTCTCCCTACATTCTCTCTTTCATTCATCTACCTCTCTTCCCCTTGCCCCCACCCCCCGCAAGTACTTCTTAGTGCTTATTTTGTTGGGCTTTAACTTTGTCTTTCTAAGGATTTACACTATTTGACTCCCTTCACTGCAATTTATTTATAAGTACATTATAACATGTAATATGTATTATATAATATTTGCATGTATTTACATATAGAAATGAGATGAGATGATAATATAATATGTATAACATAATATATGGTAATAGATGATAGATAGATAGATAAAAAATGTAGTGATGGGGGCTGGGAAGGTGGCTCAGTGATAGAGCTCTTGCCTTGCATGCATGAGGCCCTGGGTTCAATTCCTCGGCACCACATAAGCAAAAAGAAAAAAGCCAGAAGTGGTGCTGTGGCTCAAGTGGTAGAGCACTAGCCTTGAGCTGAAGAGCTGAGGGACAGCGCCCAGGCCCAGAGTTCAGGCCCAATGACCGGACCCAAAAAAACAAAACAAACAAAAAAGATGTAGTGATTGCTAGATTGGCCTATATATTTGGAGGCTGGATAATCCAGCAATGGCTAGAAAGCCATTATTATTGCAAAGCCATTGAATCCAGGAGGCACTAAGCTCAAGAAACTGGAAGCCTGGTCCCTGGAGGACCATGGATGTAGCCCTGGCCCCAAGGTGAGGCTGAAAGCCTGGGGGCTCCTCCGAGAGTCACTCAGGTGAGTTCCTATTGAAAGGCTGATTTCCACTGTTGGCAGCAGCAATGGATGGGCTCTGTCTGGAAGACTGGAGCTTATATTCACTGGCTGGCTTTCTTCCATCTGGATCCTCAATCTGCTGCATGGGACTGCCCACTTTGGGACAAGTCTTTCCCCCTCAGTTGTTGCTCTACATCTTCATCATGTCCAGGGATGCCCTCATGGAAACACCCGGAAGAGTGCTATACTAATCTCCTAGGCAGCACTCAACCCAGTCAAATTCACAATCACAATTAGCCATCACAAAACCACACTGTCAAACCAATCTTCCTAAAATACAAATGAAGTGGTTTTATTTCTTTATTACAAAGATTTCGATGGATCTAGAATACCTACAGAACAAAATTTACATACCTGAGATTTATATTTTAAGGACTCCATATTTAAAAGTCTCCCAAATTTCCTGACCTTCCCCAAAGAAAATCTGCTCTCCTCAGACCATTTCTTTTATTTTCAACTGTCAACTTTAGCTCATACAAGTCTTGGTAGTACCTCTCCTTTTGTGTAACCAAATCCTACCCTAAACTACATATGCTACAGAAAGCTAACTGCCACCATTCCACTAATAGAAATATAGCTGGCTTTCAACAGTTGCAATGCTTATTATTGCTTATTATTTTCTATATCATCTTTTTTACACAATACACTTATTAATTAACTCTGCAATTTTTCTAAATAAATTGTAAGGTGTTAGGCAGGCACTAGAGCAGACAAGCACGTTATATCCCCATCTTCAATGATATGTTCACCAAAGTAATATTTGTTGGATAAAAAAGAGTAATATCAAGAATAGTAAGTTTTAAATACATTTATTAGTAAGTCCCAAGGCTACTGTTTAACGAATTGCCGTAGTAGTCCCAAGCTTCTGTCTTAAGGAATTTCAGTAGACTGAAAAAAAAACTAACCTGATTTTCATCCCAGGACAAATTATTTATTGGAAGCTGAATTTGTTTGTAATAATAATAACAAATGCCATTCTATTGTTCTTCTACTCTTCCTCCCTCCCTCTTTCTTCCCTTTATTCCTTCCTTGTTCTATTTACATATATTCAAAGCAGGTGGTCTGTATCTTACAAAATCTAACAATGAAGTGTAAACACTACAAATGATTTTAAATAGTCTTCTAGAGTCTTTTTTATAATGGAATTTGGACTGTTTTTTTTTAATTGCACAGGAAGAATTTGCGTACCTACCACGGTGCTGTTTTCTGTAGCCAGATTTTTTTTTTTAACTGCAGGTATGACATGCCATCAGAGTGAAAAGTATTATGAAAGGCAGTATTTTGGGCAGTATATTCAGAAAAATGAGAGTTGCAGTGGTTTCTATTGAAATACAAATTGGGGAAGACATGCCAGAGAATTCTTGTGTTGTACATAGTTTCACTGACCTTTTCTTTTGTATAGTTACGATCTTGTGGCTTTTGAGAAAAAAAAATCACTGAAGTCATTTACTGCCAGCACAGCTGTGGGAACTCGCAGGTGGCGTCTAGTTTGGGTGGCAGTAACAGCATTGATGTTCTTAGCAGTTGAGAACTTTCACGGATGTTATTACACATCCCAAGAATACTTTATGTCTGCTCCATAATTTCACTTTACCTGGGACACATCAGTAAGTTAGGCTCTGTGCATTCATTTGATGAGATTCTACCACATAAACTAAAGCTTTGACTTCCTTGAGGAACTTATTTTTACACTGCCATGTTTATTTGATGACAGAATATACTTGAACATATCAAATAAAATAAGTTTGGGGGCCAGTCTTCCTGGATTTGAATTATGATTGTGCTCCTTATTAACTGTAGCATTGGGCAAGAGACATTACTCCTCTACACTGATATTTTCATCTGTGAAATGGAAAGAATAGTAGATTGACCTCATAGGGCTCTTGTTAGAACCCACTGAAGAAAAGTTAGCAATGGTGGCTCTTGCCAATCTTCCCAGCTGCTAAGGAGATTCAGGCAGAAAAATTGCTTAGCCCTAGGAGCTTGAGGTCAGCCTGGGGAATCTGAAAAATAAAATAAATAGAAGAATCCACTGAGATATTTCATATGAAGACTCTTCTCAGTAAGCAGTAAGTTTCTTAATCTCTCACTGTTTGAGTTTCCATTCTATAATATAGAGATGATGCTGGAGGAGTGAGTTAGCACATATAAACATTTATATGAACTTTTACTTTTCTTTTAGGTCTTATCCTGAGGAAATTGGACCAAAGCACTGGCCAAGCTCTCGATTTGCCCATGTCATGAAACTACGACAGGCAGCCCTAAGAACTGCGAGGGAAAAATGGTCAGACTACATTCTGGTAAAAAACAGATGCGTGATTTCTTACCAACTCTTACCTAGAATGTGTCCAGATCAGTAATCCAAGAACTAGGATCCTGGGAACCATCAACGCAGCTTAGGCCTTACCTCTTCCATGAAAGGCAAAAGGGAAAATCTTGGTCACTCTAGTTGCAATGCTCAGACCCTCTCCCGATGCTCTTCCTGTCCATGAGTGAGCAAAGAGGTTCCTGAACTCTTTGGTCTCTTTCACGCAACAACAATAAGAAACAATGAACCAAGGGGATCTTCTCTCCACAAAGAGGTCCCATTGCTTTTCCCAAGAGATTAGAGTGGGATCCACAAAAACCTGCTGCATTGATGATTGGGAATCCATTGATCCCAGTGAATTGTCTTAACTGGAAAGGAAGGCAGCTACCTAAGGAAACCTAAGGAGCTCCACTCCCCTTTCCTGGACACAGCCTTTCCCCCAGCAAGTTCTTTGGGAAAACTTTTCTAGTAGAACCCTAGAAATGAGAACACATTTATCAACATCTGCTTCACTAAATTCCTAAACAGAAAAAATACTCTTGATCTATGTCCCTCCCTAGCCACTCAGCCACTCCAAAAAGCAGGCTAATAATACATTACATACACCTTCAACACAAATTATTTCATAGGAATTTGCTGATAATACACAACTGTGTATGACTATTTGCCATTGAAATACACAAATGCCGAACTACAAGATTTTTTTATAAATTGACTCATAAAAATGAATGCTTTCAAATTTTTTAAATTGTGGTCAAAATTAAAATATATGACATAAAATCTACCATTTTAGTCATTTTTTGTTTTTTTAATTAAGTTTTTATTGTGAAAATACTGTACAGAGGGGTTACAGTTACATGAGCAAGGTAATGAGTACATTTCTTATCCAGCATTGTTGTACACCTCAGTGTATGCTTTTCTTTTTTATGTGTAAAAATGCTCATATTACACTGTGTCTGTTAGTGTTACCACAGGCTTCTAGGAAACTCATGCTACTTGGTTAGCAAGGGTTAATATACTTTAAGCAAAAATTCTACTGATGACAGTAAAATAGCATGGAATGGTCCTTTCTAGTCCATTCAGGAAATACTATAGAAAATCTAAAGAGCCTGGCCCATTGTTACAAGAGAGGACATTTACTGAGCAGTTTTAAAAAAAACATATCTTAAGGGCTTAGGATGCTTTATTGAATGGAACCCACACAGCTGTAATGAGTTAAGAAGCATACAGAGAAGTATGGTTCCTTATGTGATGCACCATTAAATGTGCTTGAGTTATTCCTTAACTACTACCAAGTGCCTTTCCATCTCATGTTGTTACCCTTTTCTTTCCCTAGTTCATAGATGTGGACAATTTCCTGACTAACCCACAGACCCTCAATCTAATGATTGCAGAAAACAAAACCATCGTGGCCCCCATGCTGGAGTCCCGGGGCCTATACTCTAACTTCTGGTGCGGAATCACACCCCAGGCAAGTCTTCTGTTCATGAATGATGGCGCAGCGATTTCACAAGGCAGCATCTAGTGAACAGCACTAGAACTTCACATTTTTCTTGCTTGCCCCTTAAATCATACAAGCTAGGGGGTTACTAGAGCAAGCATTCTCAGGAAAGGCAGTAGATCCAGGTCTATTGCCAGAGCCATGGCTCTTCTGTGTTCATTAATTATCAGAAAAAAATGCTCTAAAGAGCTTAGCCTAGAAAGATTCAAATACGAAGTAAAGTAGCATGGTGTGCACAGCAAGATTGTGGGGTTCCCTGGTCTCATTCTTTCACTTCCTGCCCGCAACACCCCCACCACACACATACACAATTCGAGAACTTAAAAAACTTTTTTCTTTTTTTACCATTACAAGCTTAACCTAAGAACCCAGTAGAAAAACTTAAAAGTGTAAAAATGTAAAACAGGCAAAAAAACCTTTGCCCTATCACTGTAACTGGAAGCTTGTATGTTTCAAACAATTACATTTCCATCGAGTGACTGCATTGAAGCTCACTTTCTCTCACTTTCAACATTTTCTTGCAACTTTTAGTTATTATAATGGCCATCTCAGCTAATGCATATTCCTCTGTATTTGCTATTATTTCCTTGGATAACGTCTTAGAAGTAGAATTACTGAGTCAAAGAGTATAAATGTTTTGATGATCGTTGACAAGTTAACTTCCTTAGTGTTCTAGTGTCTAAAATTGACACAGTAGCTTGTTTTTCCAAAATTCACATTAAAATTCTAAAGCAAGATTGGATTTCCATCATTTCCATATTCATGATAAAAATCTCCCAAGTCTAGAGGCCTATTACCTTAAATGTTGATGACTCATTTTTTTATTCTTGAATGAATTAGAGAGATAAATTAAACTGACTGCTGTAATAAATGTTAATCTAATACAAAGATGTAGTAAGGGAGAAAATGAATTCTCTATGGCCAGAGGGCTTCCTGTTGTGAAGAAGGATCTTCACTGATAGCATTTGCCATTTGTATGATATCAGTACTTCCATTACGCAACTTAAATGAAAGGAAGGTTAGCTAAATTGGAGCATAACAATTTGATGATATAGTTATTAAAACTGCAAAACAATCAGGATCTGTAATGCCTGTAATCTCTAATGCCAGGATCTACAATCATGCCTGCAACCCAGCATTTAGGAATTTAGGAGGCTGAGAGAAAAGGATCTGGAGTTTGAAACTAGCTTGGACTCCATAGTGAGACCGTATCTAAATAAATAAGCAAACAAACAAAGAACAAGGCAAAGCTGGGGTATCATTAGAATGGTGAGAATTAACACTTAATTTTGCATATTTCAAGCTACGATATGTTGAATGATTGCAAAATTTCCTAAAATTGATCAGTGCCTCCACTAAACCACAGTTCTGGCATTCCTCCTTTGTTGAAGTGATTTCCCTTGCTCTAAGAGATTTTGAATGATTTTTCTTACCCATATGGCTCAGGATGGTGACATGTTTACATTTATAAAATCCGTTCAGTTCCTAGGCAGAAAACATTACGTCAACTCTGTTAATAATCTTCAAGTGTTGCCTAGGACAATCTCTTAAGCATTGTTCTTGATGAGCTATGCTTTGCCAGTGGCAGCAAGGGTGGGGGAAGGTGATCTGAGTCTCTGCTATTTTGTTCTCCACTTTAATTATTAAAAACATATAGGAGGAATGTGCTCACTTATTTTGCACAAAACAAGTCACTTATGTGACACTCTAGAGTCTTACAATCTCCCTCCACGTCTTATTGGTTTTCTACCATTCTACTTAGGCTTCTTCCAGAGCATGAACACAAATGGCCAATGACTTCATAAGCTTAAGGCCAGCCCTAGCTTTCAGATGATCATGGTTCTGTCTGGCCAACAAATGGGAATTACTACCCATAAAATTGAATTTGTGTGGAAAATTAGACACAACCAACATCTCTGCCTCTCTCTGGGAGGTATTTTTAGTCTCTTTTCCCTCATTTCCTCCTTAGCATCCTCCCTCCCAGGATAACCAATGAATCATCTTTGCCATAAAACCTCCACGCTGCTCATTATAAGAATATTGCTCTAATCTAGTACTTTCTACTTGACATGCATTTTCAATCCTTTGAAGAATCAGTGTTTTCCTTCTTTATCCATGAAACAATTTTCATACACTGAAATGTTAAGAGAACTCAGCTTATACGTGGGCAAAAATGAACGACTAGAAAATGATTCTGATGACTCCAAGGCTCTGAGTGGTAGCTTATAGAATGGTCGGTGTTAGGGTTAGCCAACTAGAACACGCTTACACACTGAAGTAGAAGAGTCTAGGGTGCCTGGGATGTGGTGCTGGCTCATGGCAGGAAATGCCACTATAAAGAAGTGTTAGTGGTTGAAGAATGTGTAAGGACTCACATTTCCAACAAGAGTTTTGTCCTTCCTTACTGCTGAGCTCGTAAAACTTCACATTTGTGCCACCGAGCCTACAACACGCTTTGCAAATCTTCCACATATTTTCAGGCATGTTTTGCTGAAATGTATCTTTGCCTTTTCTGGACTAGATCTGTGCTTTGGTCATAGCGAGTTCTACTCAGTGCCACTGGAGTATAAGCTCCTTAACTAAATTCTACATTCCATGAGAAGACTAGGATTAAGACTAGGACATCTTACTAAGTCTCCACATTTACTACCACACTTGAGTTGTAGCAAGTACCCAGTGTTGTATGAACAATTAAGTATAGAGAGAAAAGAATTGATCATTCTGGCACTGTGAAAGCTAGCGTGTTTATAATCACCAAGAGGATGGGTTTGCCTATGTACTTGTGCAGAGAAGAAAGTTCAAAATGTGAATCCCCCTACAAAATATGAATATCATAGCATATCAAATAATAACTTCATTGAAAGGAGATTTTAACTTGTATCGCTAAGTAATACAATGGCATAATTAATAGCCATAGTGTAATGTAGTCATTTTAATGTTAGCCAATCTTTGTTGAGTCTTTCTTGATGCTATACCTTGTTCTAAGTATTTTATAGCTTTACCTCTTGAATTTTTATGGAAAATACTGTAGGGTCGATGTCATCATCCCTGTGTTAGAGACAAGGAAAGAAAGCACGACATCAACTATAAGCAATGAGGAGAAGAGGTGGGGTCTGAGCCCCGAGCATCTGACACCAGAACCTGTGCTCACAACTGCTCTGCCCTCCACTTTGTACTATTCATTCTAAATATTCAATCATAAGGCAACACACAATGTACTTGTATGAAGTTATCCAAGCAAAACTACATTGAATCAAGGCTGTTTCTGATATCAAAACTACATTGAATCAAGGCTGTTTCTGATATCAAAACTCTCTGAGTAATGCTTGAAATGAAGATTGTCATCCCTGAGCATATTTGGAAAATCTGAGGTCACAATTAGAGGTTGAAAACTTCTAATAACATACAATGATGTGAAAGGAATCAACCCCACAATGGCTGGGGAAATGAAGCCTTTGGAGAGAAGACCACCCACCTATTTGCTCTTTTCCAGGGCTTCTACAAACGGACTCCAGACTACCTTCAGATTCGAGAATGGAAGAGGACGGGCTGCTTTCCTGTCCCCATGGTCCACTCCACCTTCCTGATTGACCTCAGGAAGGAGGCCTCTGACAAGCTGGCCTTCTACCCCCCGCACCAGGACTACACCTGGACCTTTGATGACATCATCGTCTTTGCCTTCTCCAGCAGGCAAGCAGGTACTGTTTATATTTGGCTGCAGTGCCGCCATGGCTATACTGCAAACGGTCTGTTCCCATGTCTTGGGGATTTTATTTAAAACACTGCCACTTCAATCTTTTAAAAAAAAATGCTCATTTGTCACCTAGTATTAAAGGGGATGGGTTCTTTACTGTAACCATGCCAGCCCCTTTTATGTCCCTGTGAGCACCAATGACCAAGAATGGGACCTGGCTACTACCCAGATGCCACTCTCTTGGCTAGGTGAAGTGGGAGGGGGAGAGGGGGCTGTGGGGGTCAGTGGTGATGATCTTGGAGTCAAGGGAATCTGATTAATTCCCTATGGCGCTGACTGCATTGTTATTCATAATTATAGGAGTCTTTTCACTAATTAGGAAACTATGACAGAAGCCAAAAACAACAACACTAGTAAAGTACTCAGCATGTAGAAATGGAAGTTTGTTTCTCCTCAGAAAAGTCTGGGCTGTTATGGTGGCTGTGTTTCACGGTGTTTTCAGAGTCTCGGGTTCCTTCTGTGTTGGCCCTTCTGCACGCATTAGCCACCACCCTTAGCCATAGGACCCACAATACTCCACCACCAAGAAGATCCAGCCAGCAAGGCAGGAGCATAGGGAAGACACTCTCCATCTCTATACAAGTCCAGTCCAGTTATTAAACACAGCCTTGCACTTAAGGCAGCACTTGCCTGTGAACGGGGCACAGAATGCCATGTTTGTTCTAAGGACTCATAAGCTCAAATTCCCTCACTCTAGGAGGAGAGAACAGATGTGGGAGGCACCAGCAATCTTTGCCTTCATCCCCTTGAAAGGAGTTCCAAAGCCAGACTTCAGTACTTGGTCAATGGCCAGGAAAACACTTCCACAGCTGTCTGGAGGCTTCTGGAGAAAACAAGTAAATAGGCAGGAAATGTATTTTTCTTGGTTCACCTGTGCTGTCAGGAAGGACATAACTTACCACACAGTTCAACGAGAAGATGTAGGCATCACCAAAGCAAAGCCTACTGAGATGACTCAGCCCTGTCTTATAGACATCAGGGTCCATTATCCATAGGCCAAAAGTGTGCTACCTAGCCTCTAGCAAAAATGGGTTTAAAAACCAAGAAGATGATGAAATAAACTCTATGTCCCGATAAGGTAGAGCAAAGGGGGGTTTCAAAGACCCTGGGCTGTTGGGAAGGTTGCCAGCAGATTATACTGTGCATACAAATTCAAACTGCACCTCACACATCAGGCCCTGGGTGTCTCACACATCACCTGGAGATTTGGGAGGAATGAGAAGATTGGTAGAAATGTAAGGCTGATGTTTCATCTGAATTGCAACATTTAGATCCTTTGGCCAGACATGGGCATTTTTTAGGACTTGGGTGAGGGGGAAAAAGAAGCTCAACCCTGACAGATTGAAAGTTTATATGAAGGTTCTTGTGGCCATGTGAATTAAAGCTGCTCCTTTCAGCTTGGGGTGTGATTTGCTCTGACTTCCCTAGAACCAGAAGCAGAGGCAGGGCCTCTTCTACAAGTTGTGCCAAGTCCTTTACTTAAGAGCTGGAAGCAAAGATGTTCCAAGAAAGTGAGCTGTTAATAATTACAATGATGGCCAATTCCTAGCATAGTGCTCCTTTCTAATCCTTGCACAAGCCATTATTGTGATCTGTGCACTGAATTATGATGTTTTTAAACCAATACTTGGGAATTTGGGCTGGAAGAGTGACACAAGGAATTTTTCATCCTTGTCTTTTGCTTGGCTGATTTGCCAGTATTTTGTACTTTATTGGTCAGCCTTCCCCAAGGACTTTCTGAGACATTGAAAACAGGAGGCCTTACGCTTCTTGGTAATTCACCTAGAGAGAAGAGAGAAAAAGAGTGAAAAGATCAGCCCTCCTGGCTTTACTTTTATGTCTAACATTGTGTTAGAGCTTGTGTTCCTTGAGGAGATGAGATCTTTCCATGTAAAGACATAACTAGACTTTCTAACAGCAGTGAACTCCAAGGGCCAAGTAGCAGGACAGACTGAAGATAGGCTAGGGGACTAAGTAGGGCCACTGTTATCTGGGAAGAAGAAAGGATATTTCTTAACAATTGTGTGGTACCCAAGGAGTATTTCATTGCCCTTTAAATATTTGAGGGGGGGGAACATGGATGAGCCTGGAAGCCACATGTTGATTCTGATGTGTCTCTGAGGCTCCTTCTTTTCTGGGTCCAAAGCAAAGCACCTGCTCATTCCATCAACAGTCTTCAGGCAAGATGAATGGTCTTCCTTTGTTCTCATTCTTCTGAAGTGCCCTAGTTGTGTATCATCTATTGGAGCAACATCATGTAAGTGTGTAAAAGAAAGCAAAGCTTCAGGCAGGTCCAAGGAAGGACTATCCAACCACAAGCCTCAGTCCTACATCTCAGATGATCATTGCTGCCTGTTGGTGATGAAGGGAGAAGACACCTGCAAGGATTTTTCTGAGCCAGATCTGGCTGCCCAAAAAGAGAGCACAAGGTCACAATGTCTGTGGCCAACATGAGGCCAGAATCCAGAGTTTCCCTCCCATGTGGCCAGGGGCCTGGGTGCTATATAACATCTACCAGACCCAAGCTTGGTACCAGCCAGGTATCTTTCTATGAGTCAAAAGACATGAGTGATATGTTGTGTGGGAGGAGGGCAGATTTGTCTCTAGGACATCACAGGGACTGACCCAAAGTGCCTCCTAACAGTGCTGAGGCTGAGCTGATTCCTGGGAGGGTAGAGGACGCTTGGCATGGGTCCTGAAGGGTCAGACATTTGATCACTTACTTTGTGGCCTTGAACAAATCACAGCCTCTCTGAATCTAATTTTTTTTGAAAATATCACCAAGGACAGAGATAAATATATCAATCTACAACATTAAGGTACTACATCATTAAGAGAATGTTTGAGATATGTTTAAGAAACATAAAGTCCTTTGTGTTATGTCCTTCACTCCCCCTTTTCTAAAACAAATCCTTTTCCCAGGAAGAAGGTTAACACAACCAACTTCTTTCATAGATTTTGGTCTAAGTACTGGCATATTTCTTAACTTTTTTTTTTTGGTGGCACTGGGGTTTGAACTAAGGGCTTCACACTCGATGGACATACACTCTACCACTTTTTTTTTTTTGGGTCCGGTCATGGGCCTGAACTCTTGGCCAGGGTGCTGTCCCTCAGCTCTTCAGCTCAAGGCTAGCGCTCTATGCCACAACGCCACTTCTGGCTTTTTTCTTTTTGCTTATGTGGTGCTGAGGACTCGAACCCAGGGCCTCAGGCATGTAAGGCAAGCGCTCTACCACTGAGTCACCTTCCCAGCCCCACTCTACCACTTAAACCATGCCTGCAGCTCTTATTTTGTCAGTGGCGGGGCTTGAACTCTGGGCTGGGCGCTGTCCCTCAGCTCTTCAGCTCAAGGCTAGCACTTAAGCCACACGGCACTTCCAGTTTTCTGAGTGGTTTATTGGAGATAAGAATCTCACAGACTTTTCCTGCCCAGGCTGGCTTTGAACTGCAATCCTCAGATCTCAGCCCCCTGAGTAGCTAGGATTACAGGTGTGAGCCACCAGCACCTGGCTGTCATGCTTTTTTTTTTTTAATTGTGAGAATACCATACAGAGGAGTTACAATTACATAGGCAAGATAACGACTACATTTCTTATCAAGCATTGTTGCCTCCTCTTTGTTTCCACTTCCCATCCCTTCCCATACTCTCCCCCCCCACTCAATCCTCCCCCCCCCGTCCCACCAAAGTTGTAAAGTTCATTTTTCGACATAACGACTTGTACATCTCATTGTTGCAATGGGTCCACCTGTATCCCTATTTAAACGATTTGTTTTTTCCTTTCCCCTCCACAAATTATACCAACATCAAATACAGTGAAAGTATGGGTTATACCATGGGGGAGGGACATACAAAGCAACATAGAAATCATCTTATAAATATGTTAGAAACAATTGCATGAAAGGAAAAACAAAAAAACATTTGAATACCTATCTTGGGGTTCATTCCCCTAACATCAACTTATCTGACTTTTTCTGCTTAACTCAGTCATATCCTAGTTATTGCAAATAAGGGAAACCATGGGACCTATGTTTCTTTGGGCCTGGCTTGCTTCACTTAATATAATTTTTTCCAAGTCTTTCCAGTTCCTAGCAAATGGGGCAATGTCATTCTTTCTGATGGAGGTATAGAATTCCATTGTGTATATATACCACATTTTCTTGATCCATTCATCTACTGAGGGGCATCTGAGTAGGTTCCATATCTTAGCTATGGTAAATAATGATGCAATAAACATAGTTGTGCTGGTAACTTTAGTGTGGTCTTGTTTGTGATCATTTGGGTAAATGCCCCAAAGTGGGATTGCTGGGTCAAAGAGGAGCTCTATATGTAGTCCTTTGAGGAACCTCCATACTGCTTTCCAAAGTGGTTGAACAAGTTTACATTCCCACCAACAATGCAGTAAGGTTCCCTTCTGTCCACATCCCCTCCAGCATCTTGCTTTTTGCCTGCACCGGCTTGGACTGCATCTCCACATTTATACTTCTTGCCATAATTGGGATGAAAAGGGTATATCACCATATCCAGCTCTTTCTGTTGAGATAGAAACTAGACCAGGCTAGCTTGGAACCTGATCCAATTGAACTCAGCCTCCTCAGTATCTGGGATAACCGGTATGCACCACCCCACCCAGCTATTGGTTGAGAGGGTGAGTCTCATCAAGTTTTTATTCTGGCTGGCCTGGAACTGAGATTCCACTGATCTTTGTCTCTCAGGTAGCTACAATCACAAGAATGAGCCACTTGCTTCTACCCCTTAATTTTCATTTTTATCAAACTATCCATGCACACATGGAGAGTTTATCACATAACATTTATTTACAAATAGATGGTCTTCTGCACATTACCCTTCACTTTTTCTCTTTGCCAGAGGATAAATACCTTTACCTTTTTTTGATAACTTTAAGTAGCCTGATATTTATTTTTCTCAAAAATAATGTGCTTGGCCAGGCACTGGTGGTTTATGACTGTAATCATAGCTATACAGGAGGCTGAGATTGGAGGATCACAGTTCAAAACCAGCCTGCAGGAATGTCTGTGAGACTCTTACCTCCAGTTAACCACCAAAAAGCCAGAAGTAGACCTAGCCTTGAGCTCTAACCCTGAGTTCCAGCCTCAGGACTGGTACTATACCACCACCACCACCACCACCACCACCAACACCACCACCACCTCCCGCCCAGAAAAAAAGATAACAGTTGTTTCGTTGTTATAATCACATTATACTAACTCCAAACAACCATTTCTAGAGTATATCTAGTTTCTCTTTATCTTTCCTTCTCTGTCTCTCTCTTGTCTGTCTCTATCTCTCTCTCTCTCTCTCACACACACACACACACACACACACACACACACACACACTCCTTCTTGTTATTATTAACTCAACTGAAAACGAATCACTCATTTTCTTAAAGGTCCCTGAACTCTCAGGTTGAGGTTCGTCTGGCATTCCCTTCTGCATGTTTGTGAGGGCATCTCTCATGGAGTCTTCTCATATCATCTTATCTGAGAGTTGCTACAGCCACCAACCTGGGGTTCCTTTGTCCCTGTCATGTGGTTATACTCTTGTTTGTGTCCCAAGTTTTCCTCAGAAGGAGTCGTCTTCCCCCTCCCCATCTTCCTCCATCTTCTCTTTTTTCTCCTCTTCTTTCCCCTCTGCTTTCTCTATCCTCTTTTTTCTTTTACTCTATCTTCCTCTTCATCTCCCACTCTCTCTTTTTCCCTCTCTCCATATCCTCTTTCTGTATCATCCAATTATTTCCTGAGTATATCATGCAAAGTAAATACGTATTATGATCTTGCATGTCTGAAATGTCTTTCTTGAAGTCTCACATTTGAGACCTTGCTTATCTAGGTTTTATATCCCATTCATATGGAATATATAACCTACAAAGTTAAGAAAAATTTGGGAAGGGTTGGGTTGTGAGAGATAGATGAGAATGTTGAATGGGGTGACATTGATCAAGACGTACTGTATTCATGAACTGCTTTGTTGAATGACAACTCCTTTGTACAACTACTTAAAGATAACCAAAACAATGATGTGCTTAATTAGAGTAAAGATACAATCTAAACAGCAGATACATGACTTTCACTTTCTAAATTCTATAGGATTTTGTAATAAGCTACAGTTTTGGTTTGCAGTGTCCAGGAAGCTTCTCCATAGGCAAATAGCACAGCTAGTGAGTTCTCTTGGAGAAGGCAGAAGTGGCAGTGCCCAGTGGAGCAGTCCAGACTCCAGCCAGATGGAGTGAAGGGCAAAAGCCCTTTCTTTCCCCTTTCTTTCCATTAATGCATTGTGACAACTTCACCTGAGTTGGCCAGTGACATGGCTGACTGGTAGATATTTCATCTGCGCAAAACAGAGAAGTGACTATGCAGATAACTCTCAGGAAAACTCTGATGGCTGTAGCAATTAGCAAATCAGAGGCATAATGGCATGGACCAGAGTTTGGTGTACTCATCATATTAACTAAGCAGTCTTTTAATTACTCAAGACTCGTCCCCTGCTGAATCTGTATTCAACCATCTGGATTCCTTCATTACTAGCTGTTGTGTTGAACAGAGATGCTTTGTAACTCTAGAGTTCAGTGTCAGGGGCTGTGAAGGATAGAGTTGACTCTGAGAGGGCTGTGACATATTTTTGGCCAGGTCATTTTGCAGGTTCTGTGTGGGCGATGCAGGCTTTCTTTTGCCCCTTTGTGAACTCATTTTGGAAGTTTCTTTTGGTTGATTCCAACTCTGTAAAGGAAAAGCAGAGGGAATTCATGGAACATTTCAATATATCTTTGTATTTTTTTTCATTTTTGGTTCCATGTGTGCCTAGATTTAGCTTTAATAATCTATCAGCCTTACAGGATCTTCCTGATTGCTTTCAGATCAAACGCAGACTTCACTGCTCATTTTCTTGTTATTTCCTGGAGGTGGATTACAGTGCTCCATTCTGCCCTCAGGAACGGGGATTCTTTGCCTCCCTGTTGATCCTTCATACTTTCAGTGTTCATTTCAGGCTATACACATGCTTTTTCTTCAGAAAGAAAAAAAATCAATTTCCTCTGGGCTGAAGAGAGGCCAGCATATTTGCAATCCCCAATGTTACATTATACTTTTTAATAAAAGGATATTTCTGAGCTCTATAGACAGTACCCAGAACAACCACTTAATCAATTGCAGTGGCAAATCAGCATCAGCCGTAGCCATTCTCACTTTTCCCAGCTGTCACTAAGAAATGGATCTTCTGGAGCTGAAAACAGTGGTTCATATTTGTAATCCTAATCCTATTTGTAATCCAGAGGTAGAGCTTGGGAGGGTCAGTTCAAAGCAAGCCTGGGCAAAAAATGAGGCCCTCACCCAGCCAAGAAATATGATGGTGATTTCCTGAATTTGGGAGGCCTAGGTAGGCACATCATGGTCTGAGGCCAGCTTTAAACAAAGCCGAAACCCTATCCAAAAATAAAAATTAGCTGAGTGCTAGTGGCTCATGCCTGGAATCCTAGCTACTCAGGAGGCTGAGATCTGAGGATCACGGTTCAAAGCCAGCTCAGGCAGGAAAGTCCATGAGATTCATCTCCAATTAACCACCATAAAGCTGAAAGTGGTACTGTGGCTTAAGTCGTGAACACTTGCCTTAAGCTGAAGAACTGAGGGACAGTGCCCAAGCCCAGAGTTCAAGCCCTATGACTGACAAAAAAATTAATGAATTAAAATTAAAAAAACTCAAACAAGGAAGTGCTGGGCCATGAATTAAGTGGTACAATGCCCACTGTAAGAACAAGACCCTGAGTTCAAACCACAGTACTGTAAAAATAAATAAATAAACCAACTTGGTGTCTTCTTATTGGTTGATGTCATTCCTTTCTTGGCTCTGCAGGCATCCAGATGTACCTTTGCAACAGAGAGCACTATGGTTACCTGCCCATCCCTCTGAAGCCTCAACAGACCCTGCAAGAAGAAGTTGAGACCCTCATCCATGTGCAGATAGAAGCAATGAGTGAGTGACCATGCAGGCAGGGTGATGGTGCTGTTCATTGACAAAGTGACTAGACCAGTCTGATCATGCCTCATGGAGGCCCAGTATCTCCTGGCTCTCAGCCTTGGCTGAAACAGCTATTCCGCTCTCCATTCATTCTCCAGCTTCCCCTGTGTGACATACAAATATGACAAGTCGGAGCTTCCTGTCCTGGGGGACACTGGGTACACAACACCCTGAAAACAAGGCAATAAGTTCTATAATAGTGTATTGTTGGCATGAACTTAATTCTTAACTTGGTAATTATGTAACCATTAACACATATATATGTTTATATATATGCCTATACTATTTATGTGTCCATATATGTGACATATTATTATACATTATAATATATTATCTAATATATTATAATATATAATTATAATATATTATAATATATAACATGTAATATTTTATATAGCATAGACATATATATGGTCAACACAACAATTACTATTATGACTCCCTTTAACAGAGTTTATGATATCATAGACATCGTACCAACCACTTTTTGTTCCTTATATCATGAATATTCTCTACAACCCAGTGAACCCATAATAATAAAAATGAAGAAATTGAGGTGCAGAGACCCCAAGTAATGAGATCATTATACTAAGCACATGGCAGGTTGAAATTCGAACCAGTCTCACTGTCTGCAAATCTCATGTCCTTGAAGATTGTATTGTCACTGTTCTGGGTCTAGCATGCTGTAGGAATGCCTTAGTATTCTGCAGCTGAATGTATTGTGCACTTTTAAGACATAATGAGGCCAAAGGAGAAAGGAACTGATCCACCTAGCCCAGGGGAAGCTGGTGGCAATGGCTCTCCTAGGAGAGAGCGTTTTCTGTGACTCATCACTAGAGGTAGGATGTACACATGAGCAATGGAGCTGGTGGAGGCAAAGTAAGAAATGGGACTGGAAAGTAGGCAGGACTCCAGGTGGGATGATCTCTGATGATTTACAAAGTGTTTGGACTTTTTCTGAAGGGAGGAACATGGAAATGTTAGGCTGGAATTTGAACTTAAGAAAGTTGCTGTAGAGTAAGAAAAGCAATGATGTAGTGTGGGTACTCAGTGAGTGCTGATCTTGGCTAGATATGAAAAGGCCATTTGGGACATGGCATGGCAAAGTAGACAGAAGACCATAGGAATCTGAACTGGAACGGGAGCCATGGAGAGAAGGGGAGGGGAGAGAGAGACTAAGGAGAGGTTGGGGAAGGCTCAGCAAGAGCTGGCTGTAGCTGGATGAGCAAAAGACAAGCATGGAGAAAAACTCCCAGTTCTTGCTAGAGAGTCTGGGATGACTAGGCATTTTCAATGGAATAAGCCACTTAAAAGAGAGGTTTGAAAGTTGCCTGTCTATTTTCCACTGTTTCCTCCAGACTGTAAATCCTTTTTCATGTCAGTCTCAGGGTCTGGCACTTGCTCATCAACTAGTAGACATGCAGAAAGTATTTGCTGATAATTGAGTGGATGAAGAATGAATGAATAAATGACTGAATGCTACCATAAGTATTAGTTCACATTGACAAAATTTCTGGGGCCAGCTCTTCAGAATCTCTTCTGTGAGGTGTTGTTGTTGTTTTTGGTCAGTCGTGGGGCCTGAACTCTGGGCCTGGGTGTTGTCCCTCAGCTCTTCAGCTCAAGGCTAGCGCTCTACCATTTGAGCCACAGAGCCACTTTAGGCTTTTTTTCTGCTTGTATGGTGCTGAGGAATCAAACCCAGGGCCTCATGCATGCAAGGCAAGAACTCTACCACTGAGCCACCTTCCCAGCCCCTCTTCTGTGAGTTTTTAAGAATCTCTTTTGTGATTTTTTTCTGCTCCTTTTTAGATGACCTTCTAGGTCTTAGAGGACAAGGTTGTTACCTTAATGTCCATGTCCCAAAACCTACCACAGTGCCTAGTATGTGACTAGTACCAAGAAAATACTAGCTGAATTCATGGCAGACAAGTGAATGAATAAATGAATGAATGAAAATGGTATTGTCAAGACCACTGAACCTAAAATCAGAATTACCAACTTTAACCCAGGCTCTGTCACTCATGAATGGAAAATCAATTTCTCAGAATTAGGACACTGACTTTGCAAGGTTGAGAGATGCCAATAAAGCAATATATATCAACTCCACAAGTTAAGGGAGTGTGGAAATTATAATTGGGGATTTCTCCTACAGTGATCTTCTTAGTGCTGAGTAAATGAACAATACAACCAGGTATAGCCAGCATCTAGGGCTTATCAGGCAAAGCCAGTAGGAAAGAAGTAGGAGTCTTTAAAAGGAAATGAAAGTTTATGAGAATCAGAGTGGTATGGAAATGAATGATAATCATAATTATCGCTTGTTAAAAACACAGTGTTAGCCGGGCGCTGGTGGCTCACGCCTGTAATCCTAGCTACTTAGGAGGCTGAGATCTTGAGGATCGTGGCTCAAAGCCAGCCCAGGCAAGAAAGTCCATGAAACTCTTATCTCCAATAAACCACTCAGAAAACTGGAAGTGGTGCTGTGGCTCTAGCGGTAGAGTGCTCACCTTGAGTTGAAGAGCTGAGGGACAGCATCCAGGCCCAGAGTTAAAGGCCCACAACTGACAAAAAAAAAAAAAACCCACAGTGCTCAATACTCTGTATATACTAACAATTCAGCACATTGGAAGCTGGACAGGAAATTTAGGTATGTGCTTCCCAAATGAAAAGTTAACAGGTGGCTAAATCTTATAAGGATGGTAGACATGAGAAAGTTAGAAGGTATGGGAAGGCTGGACTTGGAAATCCCAGCATGAAGCAACAGGACATTTCAGGTGCCTCTATTCTGTATCACTCTTTTTGTGAGTTTGTACCTGTAGGAAGGGGCATGGTACTGGCTTTTGAATGGCCTCACATTTGATAGGAAGTTGAGCCCTGCTCCAATTCTTTTCTGCTCTGGCTATTTTTCATGTAGCATCTTGCTGTCTTCTCTTTAGCCAGCCTGGCCCTCATTCCTCCTATTTACTTAGATGACATGAGTAGTGCATGCCACCACCCCTCATTTGTTTTGTTAAGGTGGGGCAGGTCTCTCAAACTTTTTTCAGGTCTGGCCCCAAAGCATGACCCTCCCGATCTCCACCCCCATAGTAACTGGGATTACAGGTATGAGCTCCTGGCCTAGTATCAGCCTTTGGAAGCAATGGATCACCACGAGAGATTACTAAAACCAGATTACTAAGATACAATAGTATCTGAGGTCAGAAAGTCTAAAGCTGAGTTCCAACTCAGCTAATTCCTCACTGACGTGGGGTACAGCCACATTGGGTAGACCTCAGTTTGCTTGCCTGTGCAAACAAGCAAGTACAATGAAAAGTGAAGATAATGGCAGCTATTAAAACACTGAAATTGTAAGGCACTCAAGTGACTACAATGGCTGAGAACAGATCTGCAGTTGAAGAAGATTATTTTGACAAGCATGTGCATTCATAATGAACAGCCAAAACTGTATATTTTTATTTAAGTATATATTAAATATATACTACATATTTTAAAGATGTATTTATATATCTCCATAAAGGTGTATGTCATTTGCTGGGAAATAATTGAACTAGATGAGCCAAACTCAGAAATGCCAAATATGACATGTTTTCCCTCATTTGTAGAACTTAGACCTAAATGATATACATAGATATAAAAATACTTATACCTCTATACATAGAGAGAGAAGAAAAAATATGACTAACTATGGAATTGTTAGGGGGACTGGAAAGAAGGGAGAAAGGGAAAGAGAATGATGGAGGATTAATACTGTTGAAATACATGGCATCTGTAGATGAAAAAGCAGCAAAACTAAATTCAAAACTATTGACCAATAGGGATAGGTGGGCTGGGAAAAGAGAGGGCAGTAGAAGAGTTTATTCTGGTTATAAATGATAAAATATAGTGAAACCTGCCCAAATGATATTCGCTTAAAAAATGACAAGGAAGTAAAAGTAGGCTCTGCTGTGGGTATGGATACCAGAGGGAGGAGGGAAGGCAAATGGAGAGGAGTGAATGTGGACATATTCATACATCTAACATATTTGGTAGAAGGACTTTACATACATGTATAGGCACTTGATTACCCACGTCTGAGTGTCTGAGGTGGAGTGGAGCTGCCAGGGAGGGAGCGTATCCCCAGAGACTTCCCCATCCAGTGACTTCACTTCCGTTTTCATTTCCTCTGGCTGCTTCCAGTTTCCTCAGCGCCCCAAGGCTGCTAGCACACCGAGCAGGTCTTGCACTATTTCCCTGCAGCTCTTCTGCTGTCCCCTCAGCCCTGCCCCCACACTGAGACTCCAAACCCAGGACAGCTGGGCCAAGGAGTGTTCTGGGAGGAAACAGCTCCTCTGGATCCAGTACTGCTTTTCTGTAGACATTCAGCTACAGATTTAACTCTGAGCTGTGCTGCTAGGCAGTAGAGACCAGCGCAAAGCCAGCCAGTGTGTCCCCAGATCCCAGCACCTGTCCTGCTTGTTTGAGCATTGGCTTCCATGGTCAAGAGGGCCAAGCCCCACTCGTGGATGGTGACATCAAATCCAGTCCTCAAGCTGGGTGCTGGTGGCTTAGGCCTGTAATCCTAGCTACTCAAGAGGCTGAGAGCTGAGGGTTGGGGTTTGAAGCCAGCCCAGGCAGAAAAGTCCTTGAGGCTCTCACCTCAAATTACCAGAAAACTGGAAACGGCGCCGTGGCTCAAAATGGTAGAGTGCTAGCCTTGAGTGAAAGAGCTCACAGGACAACACCCAGACCTTGAGTTCAAGACCGTGACCGCTGAAAACAAAAACAAAAAACAGTCTGCCATTTCAGTGGGCCCTCGGCAGAAGTGGAGCTGTGTTGAGGGCAAGGATGGGGCGTAGTGGTAGAGCTTAGCATGCCTAACAGGTGTGAGGCTCTGGGTACACTCCCAGAAGCCCTTCTCCCACCAAAGAAAGAGATCCTGAGATCAGAGAGGCTATAAGACCACTGAACATGCTCTCAGACCCTTACTGGTACTCTCTTGCAGAGGAGATCAAAATGGGGTGCCATTTTGGGGGGGGGGTCCAGTCGTGGGGCCTGAACTCTGGGCCTGGGCGCTGTCCTTCAGCGCTTCAGCTCAAGGCTAGCGCTCTACCACTTGAGCCACAGAATCACTTCCAACTTTTTTTCTTTTTGCTTATGTGGTGCTGGGGAATCGAACCCAGGGCCTCATGCATGCAAGGCAAGCGCTCTACCACTGAGCCACCTTCCCAGCCTGGGTGCCTTTTCTAAAGCTAGTGCTTCTCCCCTTCTTTGCCTCACTCAGGCACCTGGACCTGTGTTAAATATCCTGGCATCTAGAGTTGTGCCGTCCATGTCTTCTAAGTCAGTGGCTGAGACCCCACAACTCCGCAAGCCAGTGGCTGTGACAGGTCGCAGAGGTAGAGTGCCGTGTGCAAACGAGTGGCTCACTTTGCCTTGTGGTGCTCGCACTGACCTCGTGTGCTAGCTCCCCACTACCGTGTGAGGACAGGGGTCCTTCCCTGCCTCCAGCTGTGGTGCTGAACTCATAGTACCACACCTCCACCTGCTGCGCCACCCGGGCACCTCCGCCCTGCCCTCGAGCAGCTGGGCCTCTGGGCAGTGAGCCAGGCAGGCTGTGAACGGCCTGTGGCCTGCGGGCAGTGTGCTGGCCTAGCCCATCTAGTGGATGATCCCAGGGCCTCGCACACTCCCTCATGGGCCTGTTCAGTGGCATGTTGGTAGTGGCCGGCTGCTGATGCTTGGTGGGAAGAGAAGTCACCGGATTGAGTCTGAGGTTTGTGGCCTTGAGTACAGCACGTAGCCTGGTCTGCAGAGCCTTGGGACATTTGGGTCTCCGGGCCCTAGGGCACTGCCATCCCTAAGTCTGTCCCTCACCCCTGCTGCCTCCCAGCATTTGCTGAAGGCAACGGATGTTTAAGAAGGCTGCGGGTCTGGCTGCCGCACTTCTGTCTTATAGATTGATGATCTCAAGCTGTTCTGCTGATGTCACTGTGCATCTGTGTTTGGGGAGAGAGTATAAGAGAATGGTTAATCCAGCAGGAGCTCATTACACCATGAATGATGAAGGGTAGGCGCCTGGCTTATCCCTGTTTGATTTGCTTGCTTCATTGAGGAAAACAAATGACCGTGTCACCCTACTGAGAATTTCACTTTCTCCTTGACGTACAAATAAACAGCCTCCCATGTTTCATTTATTTTTGCCTGGAATATTTGGTTTTTCAAAATACATTGTTTGGCTTTTTTCTTGGATTATGACCTTCATTACTGGATAGGGAAGGGAAGCCAGTAAAAGTGTGTGTGTGTGTGTGTGTGTGTGTGTGTGTGTGTGTGTGTGTGTGTGTGTAGTGTGTGTCAAGAAATGAAAGGCCCTTAATTACAAATGCTTATAAGAAACCACAGTCTGCTGGGAGTGGTGGTACACATCTGTAATCCCAGCACTCAGGAGGCGGAGGTAGGAAAGTGTCAAAGAGCAAGAGCGAGCAAGCGAGCGAGAAAGAGAGAGAGAGAGAGAGAGAAAGAAAGAGAGAGAGAGGGAAGGAAGAACAGATGATGAGAAGGAGGAAAGGAGAGAGGAAAGGAAGGAAGGAAATAAAAAAGAAAGGAAGAAAAGAAAGCTGACCCACCCCAGAATTTCACATCAGTTGGCATGAGTGAAAGTGGCCATGGTCTCTCTCTAGCACCCTAGTGAAGGGGCCACTGTACTGATCACGCTTTTCATACTGCGTCTCAGTTAGCTTGGGATCCCCAAACCTCCATGCTAGGATGCCTCTGTAGCTTACTTCTTTCTGCTGAGAGCCTACAGTCCTGGCATCTTTCCTGGACAACTTGCTCTCTATGTGTGCCAGCATCCCAGGCAGCTTCTAATGTGTGGCTTCTCCATAAGAGCAGATGCTGCTATGATCATTGCTGTGGGCCAGGGAGGCTTGGAAGGTGGGTCTGTAGAGTTGAGCAGCAGAAAAGTCTCTTGGCTAGACTGGGCATGGTGACTTCTGCCTGTAATCTCAGCTATTTGAGTGAGGGACGTAAGGAGGATGGATGCCCAAGGCATGAGAATGTATCTAAAAAGAAAAAAAAAAAGACAGACTAGAAGCAAAAAGACTGAAGCATGGCCTAAGTGGTAGACTGGCTGCCTAGTAAACATGAGGCCTAGAGTTCAGTTTCAAGTATTGTCTTAAAAAAGCATCTCACATGGCTATAACTAGCTTCATGTGCCTGAAATAGAAGGAAATAGAAATGGATAACAGTTGCAGTGATTATCATTGTCAATCCTATTAGCAACCTAATGATACTATGATCAACTCTCATTTTCCTTCATATTAAAGTACATTATATATATATATATATATATATACAGACACATATGTATGATATGTATATATATATGTTATTAAAAAACCCAATAAACATAAAAATAGCATAAGGAACCCTACTAAAAATGATTTTAAAGTAGGGAGGAGGAGAGAGGGTCAAGAGAGAATAAGAGAATAACAGTGAATTTGATCAAAAATTACATGATATGCATATATGCAAAAATCATAATGAAACTCCTTTGTACAATCAGTTTATGCTAATGATAATATTTTAGGTAAATTTCCACATTAGCCCTCTCAGGAAAATTACATCAGTACTTTGAGTTCCTACAAGACCACAGAACTTTCAAGGTCTTTCAACCTTATTGACTACATTATTTCCAATCATTGAAGTCTATAGTACATAAATGTTTTGGTCGAAGTGGGGTGAGAATGTTGAAGGCTGTAACAGTGACCACGATGCACCATATTCATAAACTGCTGTATTAAATACCAAAAAAGAGATGAAAGCACTTTTAAGAGGATCAAATCGATAAAATTTCTCATCACAATATCTCTCCACTTCGGATCCTCCATGGCCAGGGTATGGAACAAGAATTGCAGTGAACAAATGCTCCCAACAGCCAGGGCTCCAGTACCAGGGTTCCAGCATAGCCACGTAGTCCTGAAGACCTGCCTAGCAGCTCTCCTCTGCCCTGGAAGGCCTAGGTTGGGTTCCAGCCCTGAAGATCGGGCATGTGACTGGAACTCTGAATTCACTAACAAAGCCCTCTGTGTGCCTCTTGTGTCTTCCAGTTGACCGTCCTCCAATGGAACCTTCCCAATTTGTGTCACTCGTCCCTAAATATCCAGACAAGATGGGATTTGATGAGGTAGGAATGTGTGTGTGTGTGTGTGTGTGTGTGTGTGTGTGTGTGTGAGTGTAGCACATGCTTGTACATGTGAGCCCTGTAATTGTTGTATTGTGAAGAGTCTGTATTGAAGCACCATCCCAAGCATCTGATTGAAAACCAGCATCAAAGACATGGCTGCTGGAAAGGCTCTGAGATCTTGCTAAAAGTGCTTATTTGTTGTTTTGCCTGTATTCTGTCTTTGATGAGGAAGGTCCTGGAAACAGGTGTTAATCATTGCATCAGGACAAAAGGCGCTATTTCCTAGGGAAAGTGAATGTGCCCTGCTTTATCAAACTCTGTATTGAGATTCAAGGATAAGGGAAAGAAGATGTATGTTCTTTTTTTTTTTTTTTGGAGGACATTGGCTTTTATTTCTACCAGTGTAGAGTGAGCTGCTTTTTTTTTCTTTCTGCTGTACTTCCATTAAAAAAAAAGTTGGAAGAGGACAAAGGGAGAGATTTTTTTTTAAATATGTTTGAAAATTCTGCTTTCTACAGGCCAGAGCTTAGTAATAGCTTTACTAAGGACCAAATTAACTCTGCAGTTTTCATTGTATTGAGAATGAAGCACAGCCTGGAATGCAGCTCACTAATAAAGCACTTGCCAGGACCCTGGTGTCAAACCCTAGACACACAAAGACAAAGAGAGAAAAAGGAAAGAAAGGAATGAGGGAGGGAGGGAGGGAGGGAGGGAAACAAAGGAAAACCAGTGAAACAAGCATTGAAGAAGTGTTGTACACCAGAGCCTGCAGAGCCACGACTACAACTCACATCACTGATTCCTTCCTTGTGGTCTGGAGGTGTCCAGAAGTCTGCACACGGAGACACAACTCTCTCTGGACCTTGGGTAGGCAACAGTCCAGTATCATTGGTGCTCATTGCCACTGCTTAATGGAAGGAAAGCAGTAACTATAATACACATGGACTTGCACAAAATATAGCCATGAGAAGATGCTGATGCAACTCACACTGCTGTGGTGGCTCTCCTTTCCTGCAGCTTTCCAGTTCTCTAAACCAAAGGACCCATGTGTCCCATATATATACAGAGAGAGAGAGAGAGGGAGAGAGAGAGAGTGTGTATGTGTGTGTGTTAATAAAATGAGACAAAAACCAGGACCTTTTAGCCCTGGTCCTCTTTGGACGGGAGATGGTATAAGGCCTGAGTCACTTCCAGAGTCCTCCTGGAAAAAGCCAACTTTAGAAGACAACAGGTCCGGGGACTCTGCTTTGCTCAGTCCTTTTCTGGCACAGACATGAGACGGTGGAAAAGGGCTTTCAGAGGCCCTTTCAGTCCGGCCAGCCCTGTGACCTCGTTGGAGGTGTCTGGGCTGCTTTGGCTCTGCAGTTCCTTCCTCTGTTTACTGTTCACTGGGTATGAGCGAGCTGTGCTGTCTGTGTTTTTCCTTCGTGGCTACCGATTTTATTGCCCTTGTCTTAGCGGAACTGTTATTTACTAAAAGCCTCCCGGAATGGAGGTCTCTGGTTTGAGGGGACCTTGGGGATTCGTTTTTGCTCATGTTTTACTTTGTTTGGTTTCTGTTATCCTGGAGTGACCCCAGGTGGCTCTGTGCTTAAGCATTCTACATCTGTAAGCCGGTGGAGGGGGTGGGGGAGGGGGTGGTGGTGGTGGTATGGAATAGGCCTGTGACAAGAGGATTCTAAACAGGGAGAAAAATGGGACACAAAAGAGGAACTCATTACATTATAAAGGCCCAAGAAATAGGCAAATAGAGTCACCACAGATTTTAAAAAATTATTTAGTTAAGCTGGGCACTGGTGGCTCACGCTTTTAATCTTAGCTACTCAAAAGGCTGAGATCTGGTGATCAAGATTTAAAGCCAGTCCCAGTAGGAAAGTTGGTGAGACTCTTACCTCCCATTAACCAGCAGAAAACTGAAAATGGAGCTGTGGTTCAAAGTAGCAGAGTGCCATCCTTGAGCAAACAGAGTCCAGGGTCAGCTTCCAGGTCCTCAGTTCAAGCCCATGACAGACAAAAATTACTATTATTATTATTATTATATATTATTATTATTATAGTTAAGTAAACAAAAGAGGCAATGAAATCCTGATATACTTAACCTGATTTCCCATCTATCAGAAAGATCATCTCCAAAGACACCTTCCACCTATCAGTTTCTTCTCTGAGAGATTTAGAAATAAACAGAAGTGAGAAGGTTTCACAGGGGGATTGAAATTTTAGTTCACGTAGCTCTTGATCCTACTAAAACACATATTTCTTATGACATTCAAAAAGACCTTTGAACCAAAGTATAATGCAGAATAGCCTGAAATCCAGACTGGCAATAAGACAAAGTTTCGTCTTTATTCTGCTCATAGCATAAAGCAAAGTTTATTTATATACCACACACACAGTGTTGGATTTGAGAGATGAGTTTTATAGATGAGAGAAGGGAAGCAAGAAATTGTAAATGTCTTGCTCAAAGTCGTCCATATGTTTAGTCAGGACCAAGTCAATGCCTGCTGACTTTTCTTGTAGGATTTTCCTTCTTCATACTCAGGCCATCAGCATTTCTTGCTGGCAGTTAACGTGTCCCAATCTTGGAGACTATGGTGGTCTTGTGATCTTTGTATGTGCACCTGGCCCCCAAGGGAAAAATCTGAATTCATATTCTTCCCTCTACAGCATTTCCCACAGAACTACAACTACACAATGCTGAAATTATGTCTTTCCATTTCTTTCTTCTTTACCAAAGAGTTATGCCCCAGAACAAGGAACATTGTCTTCACCTCTTTCTCTTGTCTCTCTAAAGGAGTTGAAGAATTCTGACAAAGAAGCTTCTAAAGTTGAAAGCTCTTGGAAGCTCTGGAAATAAAAACATTTATTCTTTGAATGCCTTTACTTTTATCTGCTGGATGTAAATGATAAATTGATATGCAGTAGTTAGGCAATGACTATTCTTATCTCAGATTCACAAATAATGAAACCAAGACATAAGAACTAGTCCAAAGCAGACAAGTTAAAAAGGGCAATAGTCAGGACTTAAAACTCAATTCGGGCCAGGTGTTAGTGACTCGGTTTGCCTGTAATCCTAACTAATCTAGAGGATCAAAAGATTCAAAGCCAGTCCAGGTAGAAAATCTGTAAAACTCCATCTCCAATCACCAGTACAATATTGCACTGAAAGCATGGCAAGGTATGAGCAAGCAAATCAAGCAAGAGCTCAAGGTCCTAACTAAATTCAAGCCCTGGTATCAACACAAAAAGCAAAACTAAATAAAAGTCAATTGGCTAGGCACTAATGTTCATGCCACTGAGCTACTTGGGAGACTGAGATCCAGAAGATCAAGATTCAGTGCCATGCCTAGCAGAAAAGTCTGCGAGACTCCATCCCCCAAAATAGAAAAATAACTTACAAAAAGCTAGAAGTGTTAGTGGACAAGCAAGCAAGCTGAGCAAGTAAACAGAGCAAATACAAAGCCCTGGTTTCAAACTGGGGGAAAAAAGCCCTTAACTTTTGATAATAAAATTAATCACTTGAGCAGGTTGCTGGTGGCATCTGCACTTAATCCTAGCTACTCAGGAGGCGGAGATCTGAGAAATGCAGCTCAAAGCCAAGCCAGGCAGGGAAGTCCATGAGACCCTTATCTCCAATTAACCACCAAAAAGCCAGAAGTGGATCTGTGGCTCAATAAGAATACCAGCATTAAGAAAATAATCTGCAGGGCACTGGTGGCTCACACCTGTAATCCTAGCTACTCAGGAGGCTGAGACCTGAGGATTGAGGTTCAAAGCCAGCCCAGAAAGCCAGCAGGAAAGGGTGTGAGATGCTTCTCTCCAATAAACCAACAGAAAACTGGAAGTGGCGCTGTAGCTCAAGTGGTAGAGTACTTGCCTTGAGCTGATAGAGCTGAGGGACAGTGCACAGGCCCACAGTTCAAGCCCCACAACTGACAGAATAATAATAATAATAATCTAAGAGATAATGCCTAAGTCTTGGGAGCACACATGCTCACACACACACACACACACACACACACACACACATTAGCCATTTGGCAATTGTCTCCTTCCTCTTAGTGCTGTATGTTTAGTTCACCTTTAGCTTCTTGATGAGTAACTTTTTGAACTTTGTTTTGCAAAAGTAGGGAGAGCATCTTCTTCAGTAAGTATCAGAGTAACCAAGGTAGGGGTAGGTCTTACAGATGCTGCTGTTTTGAAAATAGTTCAATTTGGATAAATCCCATACTCACTCTCACCACAGTTTTTCCTGTCATTTCTCATCCTTAGCTGACCAATAACTTTGATCCTGACACACACTAAACTTTTCAGACTTCCTAGAATAAGATGTGAGTGCCTTGTGTTTCTCTCTCTCCTTGGCTTCCTGCGTTAGATTTTCATGATCAACCTGAAACGCAGGAAGGACAGGCGGGACCGGATGCTGCGCACACTGTACGAGCAGGAGATCGAGGTCAAGATTGTGGAGGCGGTGGATGGGAAGTGAGTAAGGGTCCTCCTCCCCGGTGGATGTGGCTGGAGTGGGAGGTGCCTAGCAGATGGTGGGTCCTGGATGAGAATCCACATCCCTAGTCATTACAGGACAGTCTCTAATTGTAGCCTTAAAGTTAGCTCTACCCTGGAATAGGCCTGAGGTAACTCCCTGTCCAGTGATCTTTGGTTCTCATTAAACTCAAAATGCCTGATGGACATGCTTGGTCCCTTCTTGCAACAGTTGCGGTGTTTCCATCCTCTGTGGTGTAAACAAAGGAATGTGTTATAGGAAGATGAACAGAAGAAGGATATCAGGGTCTCAGTGTCCTCCTTACTGAGATCCCTGCCATCTGCCAGGGTTGATCACACTGGTTGAGCATTTCCTAGTCATGGGGCTAGGGGAAAAAATCACTCAGGGAACCTGATAGGATTCTTAGGGGTGGTGGGGGGGAGAGCGGGGGGAGGGAAGGGGGTTTGCTGTCATTCCTATTTTGTCAATACTGACTTGCTTTGCCCTTGAATTTGGCACTCTAAACTATTTCAAGGAATGGATTCTTACAAAACATGCATTTCCATGTTATACCTTCGTTCAAAGTAAGAGTGATTTTGTTGTTTTTTTAATGTTATTTATAAACTAATTTGTGTGGCAAGTAGCCACTGAAGTTCTTAAGACTGGAGAATGGTATCTGGGAACACAGTAAATCAGCAGGGGTGGCTAAGTCACAGCTTCCTGAATCTCAGCTCTGACTCACTGAACCATGATTTCTGGGCTGGGCCCAGGAAATGCATCTAAGAAGGGATGGTAGGGGAAAAACAAAGGAGGAAGCAACAATGCTTGATAAGAAATGTACTCATTACCTTGCTCATGAAACTGTAACACCTCTGTACAGTATTTTCACAATTAAAAATGTATTAAAAATGTTATGCCAAGGTCACAGGACCCCCCCATAAGAAGACCACTGAGAGTCAGACTCTACAGCTGTTTTATTTAAACGGGCTGCAGCTCGGGCCTCGTCCTACACTCTGACACAGCTGAGCCCAGGAGGAGAGCCCCGAGCTAAGGATTTGCAGGTCTTATATAAGCACACAATCAACCAGGTGTTTTGATTATCACCACGTGTTGCTTTGCTAGACAGAAACAAGCAACACGTGGTCACTGCCTCAAACTTTAACCTTTCAAAAATAACAAATAAATAAAAGAAGCTTCACAGTGATTCTTAGGTACTATGTAAACTATGTATAGTATGAAGTTTTCTGCTTCATAATTTTGCTATACCTTTTTATTTATTTCAATTTTCTTTTATTAAATTTTTTTGTGAAATACTCTACAGAGGGGTTACAATTACATAGGCAAGATAATGAGTACATTTCTTATCAAGCAGTATAGCCTCCTCCTTTTGTTTCCCTTTCCCATCCCTTCCCATCCTCCCCCTGCCCCCCACTCAGTCTTCCTCCCCCTCCCACCAAAGTTGTAAAGTTTGTGTTTCCACATAACAACTTGTACATCTCATTGTTGCAATGGGTCCACCTGTATCCCTATTTAAACGATTTGTGTTTTCCCTTCCCCTCCACAAATTATACCAACCTCAAATACAGTGAAAGCAGGGGTTATACCATGGGGGAGGGACATAAAAAGCAACAAAGAAATAATCTTATAAATGTGTTAGAAACAATCACCTGAAAGAAAAAAAACATTTGAATACATATCTTAGGGTTCATTTCCTTAACATCAACTTATCTGACCTTTTCTGCTTGACTCAGACATATACTAGTTATTGCAAATAAGGGAAACCATGGGACCTAAGTTTCTTTGGGCCTGGCTTACTTTGATGACATTTTGTGGCTTTTAGTTTGTAAGTTCTGCATTTATTTGGTTGAATTTATTCCTAAGTCTTTTTTGATGCTATAGTCATGGATAATATCCTTAATTTTATTTTCTCAGTGTTGATTGCTAAATGTATAGCAACAAAATGGAGTTTGGGTTTTATATATTAATTGTGCATCCTGTAATCTTGATGAATTGTTACCAGTTCTAATAGTGTGTTTAAGTTCCTTTGCTTTTATGAAGGCAAGACATTATCCTTTGCAATTAGAGATAACATTACTTGTTCTTGTCTGATTCCTGATCTCAAGGGAAACCATGTGCTTTCCTTACTAGTAAGTATAATATCAGTTTTGAGGGTTTTAGTAGTGGCTTTTATAGAGTTGAAGAAATTCCCTTTGATTCCTATTTTGTTGAGTAGTTTTCATCATGAAAGGATACTGGACTTTGTTGAGTGTTTTTCCTGTACCTATTGCGTTAATTTTGGTCTTTTTGTCTATCAATATAATGTATTACTTTAATCGATCTTCACATGTCAAACCAAAAAATTCCTTTGGTCAGACTGTATATAGTCCCTTGTGTGTGTTGCTGGACCTATTTACCTGTTATATCCTTGATTTTATACCAAAATAACATTGGCTTCATAGAACCAGTCAGAATATGCTCCCTCCTGCTCTGTTGTTTGAAAGAATTTGTTAGGGATTAGTATTAATTCTTTAAATATTTGCTAGTTCTCTAGTAAAGCCTTCTGGTTCTTTATTACTATCTCAACTTCTTTACTTGTTATACACATTCTGAATTTGTTTTTGTATCCTTGTATCAGTTTGTCCATCATCTCAATTATCTGACTTTGTTCATAAAATAACCTTTTTTCTTCTGTAAGGTCAGTGGAGATGTCTTCTTTCATTTCTAATTTTAGCAATTTCATCCTGTTCTCCTTTTTTATCAGTCTAGGTAAAAGATTTTCAATTTAGTTGATCTCAAATAACCATTTCTTTGTTTTTATTGATAGTCTTTATTGTTTTTCCTATTCTCCAGGAGTAATTTTATTTGTAGTATATTTTAGTCTATTTCCTTCAGTCTAATAGCTTTGACTTTAGTTTGCTTTTACTAGTTTCTTGAGATGTTTGTTAGATTATTCATTTGAGATAATCTTTTAATATGGCCATTTGTAGCTATAATTACACTTGTAGCTACTATAGTAGTTATGTGAACCATAAGTTTACTATTCTTGTTTTTATTTATTCAAATTATTTTCTGTACTCCTTTCTAATTTCTTTAACTCATTGAATACATAGGAGTGTATTATTTCACAGATTTTGAATGTCTCATCTTTTCTTTGTTATTGATTTTAAATTTCATTCTATTTTTCTTGGGAAATATTCTTTGTATAATTTTAATTGCTCAGTGGCTTGATTTATGGTCTTTATGTTCTAACATATGGTCTTCCTTAGAGAATGCGCCAAGTGCACTTAAAAGAATGCTTATTTTTCGATTGAATGGAGTGTTCTACAGATGTTAGGTTGTTAGGAGTAGTTGGTTTACAATGTTATTGAAATCTCCTTTACCTTGTTGTTTTTCTCTCTAGTTGTCCTATTCATTACTAAACTCTCCCACTATTATGCTATCTTTTCATCAGTCAGGACTTGAACCCAAGGCCTCATAGTTGCTCAGCTTGCTCGCAATTGGTGTTTTATTACTTGAGCCATGCCTCCAGACCAGATTTTTTCTGGTTGATTGAAGATGAAGTCTCATGCACTTTTCTGTCCAGGCTGGCTTCAAACAGCAATCCTCTGGATCCCAGCCTCCTAGATACACTATTATTCTTGAATTGTCTATGACTCCTTTAAATTCTGGTCACCTTTGCTTTATGTTTTTTTTTTTTTTTTGCCAGTCATGGGGCCTGAGCTCTGGGCCTGGGTGCTGTCCCTCAGCTCTTCAGCTCAAGGCTAGCACTCTACCACTTGAGCCACAGCGCCACTTCTGGCTTTTTCTGCTTATGTGGTGCTGAGGAATCGAACCCAGGGCCTCATGCATGCAAGGCAAGCACTCTACCACTGAGCCACCTTCCCAGCCCTGCTTTATGTTTTTTGGGTTCTGTTGTTATGGGCATTGTTATCATTTTATCTTCCTAATGGATTTTTATCGTTCTGTCTGTAGTATAAATTTGCTAAAGAGTTTTCTTTTGTCTGCTATTAATATAGCTCCTTTAGCTGTCTTGTGATTACAGTTTATGGAATATATCTTTCCCATCATTTTAGCTCTGTGTGTGAGTGTGCATGCCAGTACTAGGGCTTGAACTCAAGGCCTGGGCTCTGTCCTTGAGCTGTTATGCTCAAGACTAGCATTCCACCACTTGAGCCACAGCTCTATTTCCAGCTTTTTGGTGGTTAACTGGAGATAAGAATCCACAGGCTTTTCTGCCCAGGCTGGCTTCAAATCATGATCCTCAAACCTCAGCGTTCTGAGTAGCTAGGATTACAGGTGTAAACCACTGTGCCTTGCTATGGTTTGGTATTTTAATTTTGCCAAGCTTTGGCATTGATTGCACTGTTTAATCTATTCACATTCACTACCTTTTCCCCAGATCCTAAAGGTCAGTCAGGTAAAAAGTTAGGGTCTTTTCAGGTCTTTCTGAAGAGGATCACATACCTAGACCTTCTAGATTTTCAGGAATATGGTTCTTTCCTTTGTTTTGACCAAACTCTCATTAGCTTTCACATTTAATGCTGCTCAGATAGCTGTAGTGTTAAACAGTGGCTACTAATGTTCATTGACATTAGAGAAGACTGTTTATAGACTCTGAACCCCAAGCAAATAAAGCCAGACACTGAGAATGGAGCTTCTCAGGGGCTTCCAATGAGCTTAAACAAGGACTACTTCCTCAGGACTGGTGCTTTGGAGAATCCTCATCCACCTTGTTACTTCTGGTGGCTACAGCTGGTAGCAGCTAGGTTCAAGGTTTTAGCTGGGCTGGGGAGAAAGCAAAGCTTAGCACAAATGTGTACTGGGCTTAGAGATTGAGTAAGCCTTTCATTCATTTCTATAGCTCTGTATTGGGACAATGTTCACCAATGGCCTCAGTACTTTTAATACTCTACCATTCTGAAAATGGGTTTTATTACTTTTATTTTTAAGATGTTTTAATTTTAGATCTAAAGAAAAAGCATGCATACACACACACACACACACACACACACACACACAAGCACAACTTCAGTTTCTCTTCTCATTTCTTCTTGTCTTCAGCCCTTCCAGCATTTACTGCTCCTCTGAACTACCTTCTCATCATTAGGACAGTACTCTTTCAAAGATTTCTAGAAATCCTTGGCACTTAGAACAGAATGCCTTCACTCTGACAGACGTGGCAAACTAAAAGACACCATCTTATCTTCACAAAGCCTATAACACTACTATCATACGTTAGTCAGGAGGAACGCATAAAGAATAATGGGAGACAGAAAAGTCTTTCTAGATGTAGAGGTTCTGAGGACATGTGCAAACTCTCCCTCCCTTCTGTCATGAGGACACGACGTGGAAAACTTCAGACATGCTCTCTGTCGCGCAGGGCACTCAACACAAGCCAGCTGAAGGCCTTGAACATTGAAATGCTGCCAGGCTATCGAGATCCCTACTCCTCCAGGCCTTTGACCAGGGGTGAAATTGGCTGCTTCCTTAGTCACTACTCTATCTGGAAAGAGGTAAACCATGTTTTATTTAGAGGGAAGTTTTGTAATGAAGAGAGAGCGGAGTGGGACTTTGCAGATGAATGAAGACCAGATGCCCGTGACTGTTCTGAAAATAGCCTTGACAGTTTCTCCTGCCTGTGTCTCCCTCAGGCTAGCAGCTAACAGACAACAAGGGCAGCCTTGGTGTGACTGGGGCTGAAGACGGGGTGATATTCAGACCTTAGAACCCTCGCTTGTGTTAGTTCATTGCCATCATCCACAGCAAGGTCTTGTATCACCTTATGCTATCATGTTATCAGTTATTAGGTGATTTCAGGCAAGAAGTCACACAAAAGTCTTATGAATGAGTTGGAAGGAATGGATTCCTTCCACCCAAGAGAAAATTATAACGTGCCTTGTCCAGGTAACATGAGATAGAGAAATCGACTCCATATCTTACAGATCAAAGCCTTGATGGCAGTCGTATTGGAAATGGGGTTCCTGAGTAAGAGACAGCTTCCACAAGAAATGGAAAACTTCTAGGGCTGGGAAGGTGGCTCTGTGGTAGAGTGCTTGCCTTGCATGCATGAGGCCCTGGGTTCGATTCCTCAGCACCACATAAGCAGAAAAAGCCAGAAGTGGTGCCATGGCTCAAGTGGTAGAGTGCTAGCCTTGAGCTGAAGAGCTGAAGGACAGCGCCCAGGCCCAGAGGTCAGGCCCCATGACCGGCAAAAACAAAAACAAGAGAAGTGAAAAACTTCTAAAGACCTTTGAATATCTTTTTGCATTTAATAATCCATGTTATGCTTATCTTTTATTTAAATGAAATATGAGATTGATAGATCAACTGATAGATAGATCATAAAATACAGTCCAGACAACTCTCATAAAATGAATAATACACCCATGTTAATCAACATCTGGATCAAGAAACAGGTAACCAGCACCCTAAAGGTTCCCTCTCTGAGCTTCCTTCTAGTCATAAGTTTTCATGGTCTTGATCTCTAAAAGCATGAAATAATGGCTTTGCCTATTTTTGGACTTTCTTTTCTACAAATGGAACCTCAGGGCATCTGCACCCTCTGAGTATTATATTTGGAAGATTAACTTACCACCTTGCCTCACGGCAAGCATCTGTTTAGTTGTAGACCATGCCTTCTCCCTGTTGTAAATATACCATAGTTTATCCATTGTGCTTAGACTTTTGCTTAGATATTTGCTTAGATTCCAATCATGAACTATTATGAACTCTGCTACCATATTCTTGATTTCCCTATATTTATCTACTAAATAATATTTTGGCTATAGCCTCTGTATATCACCTTTTAATAACAATTTTTGAAAGTAAAAAATGGCTATTGAACTTTTCAGAGCATATCTTCCCACTGGTGACCTTTGCAGGTAATCGATCGAGAACTGGAGAAGACTCTTGTTATTGAAGATGATGTGCGTTTTGAGCATCAGTTTAAGAAGAAGCTGATGAAACTGATGGATGACATTGACCGAGCTCAGCTGGACTGGGAACTCATGTGAGTGACAAAAAAAAAAAAGAGCAAGGCTCTCTGACTTATCCAGGGACAGAAAGCTCCATTTCCCCAGCTGGTAGGAGATGTAGCTCAAGTTTCCTTCCACATACCTGGTTTCACACCATAAATGTGTCTAAACACAAAGGGATAAATAATCACACACACACACACACACACACAAAATGGGTACTAGTGCTCATACCTGTAATCCTAGCTACTCAGGAGGCTGAGATCTGAGGATTGCAGTTCAAAGCCAGCCTGAGCAGGAAAGTCTGTGAGACTCTTATCTCTGATTAACTACCTGAAAACTGGGAGTGGCGCTGTGGCTCAAAGTGGTAGAGTGCTAGCCTTGAGCAAAAGGACAGGGACAGCACCCAGACCCTGAGCTCAAGTCCCACGACAGGCCAAAAAAGTACATTTGTTTTTGGACAGACAGTGTCAATCCTTCCCTTGCTCTTGCTTTGTATTTTGTTTCATTTCCTTCCCTCTTCTTTCCTTCCTTCCTTCCTTTCTTTTCTTTCTCTCTTCCTTCCTTTCATTCTCTTTCTTTCTTTCTTGTGTCTTTCCTTCCTTTCTTCCTTCCTTCCCCCCTCCTTCACTTCTCTTTTCTCTTTATCTTCCTTTCCCTCCCTTTTTCTCTTCTTCTTTCCTCTTTCTTTCTTTTGAAAACAGAACAACACTTTCCTTCTAGCTCTCTCCAAAGAGGCACAGAGTTCTGAACCGTTTTTTTTTCACTCCCCAGCTGTGTGTCAAAGGCAATTGTGTTAAATCAGAGCAGCTCCTCTGGAGCAGCTGCAGCCGCCCAGCCTTGCCTGCCCCTCCCCTCCCCGGAGGGAAAGGTCAGCAATGGACCCAGAAGGGATACTTCTTCTCTCAGAAAATCCACTGCGCAGAGCTCAAAAGAAATCTAGCAATACCTCTGTTTTCACTGTATTTGATGTTGGTATAATTTGGGGAGGGGAAGGGAAAGAACAAAATGATTAAACAGGGATACCGGTGGACCCATTGCAACAATGAGATGTACAAGACACTATGTTGTAAAATGAACTTTCCAATTTAGGTTGGGGGGTGTGGAGTGGAGATGGGAGGGAAGAGATGGTAGAGGAAAAACAAAGAGGGAGGCAACAATGCTGGATAAGAGATGTACTCATGACCTTGCTCATGCAACTGTAACCCCTCTGTACAATAGGAAATGTACTCATGACCTTGCTCATGTGACTGTAACCCCTCTGTACACTATTTTCACCAATAAAAAAACTTATTATAAAAAGAAACCTAGCAAGAGCCCAACCAATTCCTAAGAAACTGACCTCCAACTCAGTACAACATACAAACGCGTCCCCCACCCCTGCCTGTAATTGCTTGTGGTACTCTGCACAGCTGGCCATGCTTCCCCATCCTCCAGAATCACTGCCCTGCCGACCTTCTGCATGGATGGACGGCTCTGCAGTCTGTGCTTGAGGTCTCCCAGGCATGCAGCCTGGATGCATTTTTATGCCCATGGGACATGTGTAATCAAGGAAGCCTATGCAGATAGTCTGGCTGGTATATTTCTTAGGACAAAATAGAACAGATCAGAGAAGCAATGATGATTGTCCTACCAAGGATATGGGGTAGGGTATTCTAAATTTCATAGCTTGGCCTAGTTAGCCTATTCCATTTAAACTCATTATATACTCTTAAAAACTGTACAATAGAGTTTCAGTGTTTGCCTATCTTTTTCTACAATGAAGAATAAATATATATGACTTAAACTCATAACTTAAAAGTTGATAACAATCCATAATAGGTACTCTAAATCTTTCCAGAATAAGGAAATAGTAAATGGAAAGAAGTTGTTGGAACCATCCTGGGAGAGTTCTTCAATAGAAATAGAAAGCAAGTCACATACATCGTTTTCAGTTTTTTGCTTTTTGGTTTTGTTTTTAATTTTTAATGATCACACTAAAAAGATAAAAAAAAACTTAGGTGAAGGTAGTCTTAATAATACACTTTAGTTAATCTAATACATCCTAATATTATCCTAGGATTATTAAAATTATTTTTATTTAATGGGTTTAAGATATTAAATATTTTCATGTTTTTCAATCATTAAGGAAATGGTATCCTTTTTGGTACCAAGTCTTCAGCATCACAGAAAGAAAAATATATTTGGTTCATTTAAAACATTTTATTTTAATGAAAAAGCCTATATAGTCAATTCCTTAATCCCCTGAGCATATTTCAAATTCCCTTCCACTCCCTGACACTAGGGAAGTTCTGATCCTTAGTCTGAAAAGACAGTGGCTGAGAGGACATGTATTTGATGTCCTCAGAAGTATTGAAAATTGGACATCCATGTGCTCTGCAGATCTTGGGATGTCCTGACTGCAGAGAATCCCTTGAATGTTGAAAGAGATCATTCTGGCAAAATAGTCAACTCAACTCACTCTACTCAAGCCCAAACCAAACAGGCTGCAGACAAAAGTAATGGATCACAGAGCTATGAGTAGACTTGGAAGCTAGGAATGGCAGAAGGTAAATCCTGTATGGTTGAAGTTGTTCATGGAGGAGGGAGTGGATCTGAGTGCCTTCCTCAGAAGAAAGTGGTCTTGGCAGAACTAGAAGAGTGTGAGGGAGGAAAAGAACTTTTCAGAGTTGTCTTTCACACTCCCAGAAGGAGCCCTTTGGGAATGGCCTTTAATCCTCTACTATAGACTGCGCTTCTTTCCCACAGTCTTTTCTGTCCTCTGTTTGCCACCAACATTTGGAAAGCTGCACAGAGAACATCAGTGCAGAGGCTCTGGGGATGTGAAGACTAATTCAGGATTCCCACATCTGTCCTTTTATGTCTCGCAAAACTCTGTAAACACATCTGGAAATCCCATGCTATCTTTGTGAAATGATCCAACAGATCTTCTAATCTCTTCGCATCTTAACTTCCTGGCTTGAAGACAGTCCATGGGCAGGGCTGGCTGGATGTGAACTCATGTAGATAAGCAGAGTCAGGGAAGTGACTTGTGACGGCTGTAGCTGGAGATGGGAGGCACTTGGTGGTGTGGTCAGACATGGCCAGTGCAAGCTTTACAAGCTGGTCTGTACACAAAGGACATGTGTGTGCTCTTATATGCAGAAGCTAGCACTAATTTATATGTGTACAAGTAAATACACATGAGGTTGTATGCAAGTGTACACAAATGTTTTAACTGAAATATGGTATGTGCAGAAGAGACTTCAAATGGTATAATTCCTTAGAAAAACTAAGAGCCCAACAAAATGAATAGCAGGAAACTGACATTTGAAAAGTGTGGTGGGGAGGAGGTCTGAGGGAGGGGGATAGACAGATAAAGAGAGGAAGGGGGAACCGAGTCATAGTATTCAATGCATACCTTATGAAATAAGAAAATTGAGGGGAGGAGATGGGTTGGGAGAAATGGGGGAGAACGAGGTGAGGGGTGGCATTGATCAAGATGTATTGCATTTATAAACTAATTTGTTGAATTGTAACTCTTTTGTACGACTACTTAAAGATAATAAAAACTATATTTAAAGCTGTCTATACAAACCAAAGCTGTGCCCCGTTCTTACTCTATTCAACAGCCTAGTATTCAAGTTGGAACTATTCTCCTCTACCCATTTCTTTGTAGTTACATTGGTAGGAAGAGGTTGCAAGTGAAAGAGCCAGAGAAAGCAGTGCCCAATGTAGTCAACCTGGTTGAAGCTGACTATTCCTACTGGACCCTGGGCTACGTCATCTCTCTGGAAGGAGCGCAGAAGCTGGTTGGAGCTAATCCCTTTGGGAAGATGCTGCCAGTGGACGAGTTTCTGCCAATCATGTACAACAAGCATCCTGTGTGAGTCTCTCTCTGCTGCTACACAGTCCACTTATAATCATGCTTCTTGAGTAGAATCCAATATTATCTGAAGTCGTCCCAGTTTCCTAAAGGAGATGTCTATGATCATAACCAGGAGAGGATGACTCAAATGAATAACCCCATTAATAGCCCTTTTTAACACCCAATATGTAGGACCATCATCTACTTGGAACTATGCTTGTCTTGGCTCCTTTATTTCTATAATCTTGTACATGTGAAAGTGTAGTTTTTAAATTTTTTTTCAATGAATCCAGTTCAGCTCATGTGTGTACCATTGACTAGGCAGGAGTAGCTATCTTTTCAGACCTTACAATATGGTCAGGAACAAAGACTCATGACCAAATCTGAATGACATATTGTAATTCCTGCAGTCACAGAGATGTGGGGAGAGTTCAGGAGGTTGAGGGTGACCCCAAGCCACTTATCCATGGAACAAGGCATTATGAGGCTTACCGGGTATCTAGTATTCACCAAAAGGTATGTCAGGAGTCAGGAGATGCTTTCTGCTCTCCAGTATGCTATGAACCCTTTAAGAGCAGGAATGTTCTCACATCTCTGTTTCCTTTAGAGAGTAGACCAAATATTATACATAAATAGCTGCCCAAGCAGTGATTCCTAAACTTGTGAGTAAGGCAGACCAAGGTCTGACCTTGGCTCCTGCCCTTATTCCCTGAAACAGAAGGAAAACTAATACTTAAGAAGGACTTATTTTGCTCAACATGATTTGTTCTAGTTCCAACCATTTCCCTACAAATGCCATTCTTACTTCTTAATTTTCTTGATTTGTCACATCGTGTTTAGATGACTCCATGTTCTTGACACCATCTATGGGAGATAGATGCATGTGCAATCTGAGGGAAGCTAGAAGGAGGTCCCAGAAACAGAGGGAAATGGGTGAAAAAATACAGCGGAGGGGCCCATCAGCTGCACTGGACATTGATGATATGATAGGGAACTAAGCGCTCAAGGGCAGCTATGGGAGGGAAGGGGTGAGAGGGAAAGAGGGAACAGCCGACACTAAGCAAATCACCTGATTTGGAAGAAATAGTTGTATTGTCAATGTCTGTAGAGTTCATAAGCTTTGTAGACCATGATAATGACAATTCACCTTGTGAAGATTATAATGTGTTTGTGACTTTAGCTAAGTATCACTTTCCCACAATACTGTGACATTTAGGTAATCACTTAATCTCAATAAAGAAATTTTAAAAAAAAAAGAATGACTTACAAAGCCCAGTGTGAGGTCACCTCACATAACTGCACAGGAGCCCTGGAGGCATGGCCAGATTGTCCCCATATTTCACACTTGCAAGGAGCCAGGGTTTGTGCAAGAAGCTAGCATTCAGTTCCCAGCTGCTATATTCCTTAGCCCTTCACATCTCGCTTACCCGACAGCTGCAGTCCCGGATCTCAGACAGCTTCATTTCTTAATCCAGGAATCCAGTATTGTTTATAAAGTGATTGTGTTTATTTATCATCATGGTCCAACAGAAATTAATTTTCACCATTTGGAGTACAATCGGAAATTCATCCATTTCACTCTTCTAGTTAAATGCACAGAAATTTCCTGGCCTTTTTATCTATCTATTCATATGAACCTTTAAAAAGCTTTAGGGAAACCTTTATGGAATTTGCCTAATATTCCTCACAAAGACACACAAAGAAAAAACACGGAAGTGAATCCAGGCAGTTTCAGAGCTAAGCAACACCACAACCCTTCTATCCAGCCTCTCAGGCGCCTGTTTATTCTTGTTTTCAGAGCTGAGTACAAGGAGTATTATGAATCCAGGGACCTGAAAGCGTTCTCTGCCGAACCCTTGCTCATCTACCCCACCCACTACACAGGCCAACCTGGATATCTGAGTGACACAGAAACCTCTACCATCTGGGACAACGAGACAGTAGCTACTGACTGGGACAGAACACATTCCTGGAAGGCCCGGAAGCAGGGTCCCATCCACAGCAATGCCAAGAACACAGAAGCCTTGCCGCCACCAACTTCTCTGGACACAGCACCTTCAAGGGACGAGCTCTGAAAACCTCCTGGGAGAGGACCCACCTTGGTTCATCACTGTTCAGTGTCTCCACGGGGCTGTTCATCTGTTTGCTCCTGTTCTGTTGAGTGGTGTGGTCATCTAATCAGAGTGGTCGGATGTGAGTGAGCAAAATTAATGTATTTTTGACAGTGGAGGCAAATTGGGAAATTAGCCCCAAATTTCTCACAATAGCCAACAGATGGGTATTATGGGAACCATTAAGTTAAATTTTAGTCCAATCACCCAGTTCTTCTGCTAACTAGCCCTGATACAGGAAGCAACATGATTCAGTCTTGCATGAGATGGGGTCACCACGCCATCACATTGGTACCTAGGTAGTCATAGCACCCAAGACAACTGGACCACACTTCTTGGTCTTAATGGTCCTTTTTCCCATGACAGATGTGACCTTTTATAACTCTAAGCCAACTAGATTGCATTTATTGTCCAGTTGGCCTGTTGTATATGACCTTGAAAAATCTGTGTACAAGTTCTTCTTTTTATCTTTTAAATAAGTTAAAAAGTGAATTTTTTTAAATTCTTTATTTTTAAATTTATAACTTCCTGTCCATTAAGGATGGGTAACTGGCTGTGGTTGAGACTTGGCCTTTGCCAATCATGGGCAGCTGGAGTTCTTCTGAGAGGCATCCAGTGTGCCATGCAGATAGAATTTTGGTAGCTATTTGAGGGCTTATGTAGATACTTGAGAGAAAAAGAACTCAACCTTTGGCCTTGTGGCTTGTGGCCACTTGATTCAGGATGGGGTATTTATAAAGATAAGTGTAATTTATCCAGGGCCCGGGGGGGGGGGAGGGGGAGAGGTGTGCCCTGCCTAGTACAGCATCTCGCGCTCACTTTTCCCACCCCTTAGCCTGGGAATGAGCAGCAAGTGTGAGTTTTCTGAGTCAAAAGACAGAGCACATTTTCAGGCCAGCAACTGTCTGTGCCTGGGTTTTTCATTATATTTTGAATTATTTATTTTACAAAGTGTGAGGGAAAACATTGTCTGCTCTCTGAGGTAGAGAAACAGATGTGGCTAGTTTTCATGGCACCCCAGGGAGTGTCCCTCTAGCCACCTTGGTGCAATGACCCAAGTTTCCTGAATGTCCCAGCCTGTCTTTTGCAGGGAAGCTTGTTGCTTAAGGATTCTAGCCATTTGGAAGCAAACTAGTGTCCACTTTAAGGGGAAATAATGGACTGGACAACAGATCTAGACCAACAACCAGGAAAGTTCTTAGAGCCCAAATCCTGGGTTGGCACCTTCTCTCAAATGGTATCCCCCGCCAGGTGCTGGTGGCTCATGCCTGTAATTCTAGCTACTCAGGAGGCTGAGATCTGAGGACCAGGGTTCAAAGCCAGCCCAAGAAAAATCCATGAGATTTTTTTTATCTCTAATTAACCACCAGAAAACTGGAAGTGGTGCTGTGGCTCAAAGTGGTAGAGTGATAGCCTTGAGCAAACAAGAGCTCAGGGACAGCACCCAGGCCCAAAGTTCAAGCCCCACGACTGCCAAAAAGAAAAAGAAAGAAAGAAAAGAAAAAGGTATCCCCTGAAGCCAGATGTGGTGGCTCATACCTATAAGCTTAGCCACTTGGAGGAAGAGGGAGGGTAGAGATCAGGAAGCTAGTGACTGGAGGCCAACCTGGATAAAAAGTTAGTAAGACTCTTCCATCTTAACCAATAAAATCTGGTCATAGGGGTACATGGTTGTCAGCCAAGCTAGGCAGTAAGCACTAAGTAGGATTCTGATCCAGGCCAGCCTCGCCCAAACTGTAAGACTATACCTGGGGCAAAAGAATAACTAAACTAAAAAGGGCTTTGGAGAGTGACTCAATGGTAGAGGACCTCCCTACCACGTGTAAACCTCTGATTTCAAACCCAAGTACTGCCCAAGGAAAACAAAACAACAAAACAAGTAATGTTTCTGGAAATTCCTGTCTGCTTTCTTTGTAGATTAATTTGGTATAAAATGGAGAGTTGTACTAACTTCACAAACTGTCCAACTTCACAATGGAGCATCTTAGGGTGCCTGGTGATGGTCCACCTCAGCTGTCACCTTCCTTCCTGATTAGTGGTTGATCTCCACTGACCAATCAGCCAGTGAGGAAAGAGGTCTTGTCAAACTCCAGTTTTTACTGGCAGGACATAGCTATTGGAATATTAACTCCTCTTATCTAGAGAATCTTCTAGAGAATCAGGAAAAGCCTCCGAGGAGCCGGTATCAAATCCTTAGGTCACCACTAAGGTTTCCTTAAGTGTTTGCAAATTGAGTGTGTGCAAGTGTGTCTGGCCTTAATGATCTTTTTTAATGGGTGGGAGATGGCTGGGTGTTGGGAGTGAAAGAAGATTGACTTGATTTTTTTTGTGTTGTTTTGTTTCATAAAGAACTTCACTTGTCAGCTGGTCTGATGGGTTTTTAAAGTCTCCTTTCTGAAAAGACATTGGATTTAAATTCTAGAGTTGTAGACTAGGACTGTTCTACTGTGAATAAACTTCTGGCTCTGCTTGTCCAGCCTTTGTTCCTCCTTGCTCAGGGCTGATCTCCCCGTCTGGATTCCTCACACACGTGACCATGGCGAGGTGGGTGCTACTGTGAATGCCTTGAGCTCCTGAAGCGTGTTCCGGATCCTGCACACACAGGCCATGCGTCGATGCACTAGAGTGTGCTGCCGGAACATGAGGAAGAGAAAGGGTTGACATGTCTGCACCCTACTCTGTCTTATGGTGCAGTCTCAGGGCAGAGAAGTGACAAAACTACTTGTCTGCAGGAACTGGGGGGGGGGGATATTTAGAACTGAGGATTGCTCATTGGTTACTTGACATACTGGTCAAAATGGCTAGAGAAGCTGGGCCTTCCAGATTTGCACTAGACCAAGAGTGTCAGAGGCCAGAGAGGACCCTCACTGCTGTGAGATTCCCAGGGCAAATGAGACAGGGCACACCTACCATACCCAGATGGTGGGGGGTGCTGTGCAGCGGTAGGTACACAGTATGTACACTGTGTGTACAACCAGAAAGGATTCCAAGATGCAGAAAGAAGTCTTAAGGTAGCTGCCCATCCTGTACTTTGTGCTAACAGGTAAGTCTATCACGAAAGATAACTGAGATGCTTGTCCATGTTAGGAGCAAAAGCAAAGACAAAAAAAGATAATTCATGTTAGCCTCAACAATTGCTTCTCCAATATCTCAAAAACCACACGTAAGCATGGTCTTGCTTCAAGTCTTGTGCTGGGCACTGACTGCATAGGATGAAGTTCGGTCTCCACCTCTGCAGGCTCCACTGTCCACTCCAAGGGAGGATTCATGTGCCACATGGCTGAGGATAGCTGTAGCTCAAAGACTGGATTAAATAGACCATAGGACCCCAGAGAACTAGTTCTGCCAGGGGCGTGCTAGGGCCTCTGTTCAGGAGAGGGGAGATTGTACTGGTTTTGGAGTTTGCGTGCAAGTTGGGAAGGAGGAGGAGAGCCTGGCGATGTGGGTGGGAATGCTGGGCAGGCGTAGAAAATGTGGAACTGGCAGTGGAGAGGAATTGAAGTGGGTGCTGAATAATTTACTGATAGATACATTGAATGGGATTGCAAGGCATGTGGTGGATGGATCAATAAAACTCATTGCTGGGCAGGAGGCTAACTTCCTTTCTGTTCTATGAATTGACCTATAAAAGCCTAGGTGTTTTGTTTTTGTATTTAGCTTCTTCCCCTCCCTATATGAATAACTGAGAAGAGCTTGCTTGGGTTGTTGCTTCTTCCACACCCAAAGCCACTCCCAAAGCCATCCCCAAAGCCATCTCCCATCTGCTGGGAAGGGGTGGAAACAATGAAGAATTGTTTCTGGGAAGTGGCTAGCTTTTTAATTTACTGAATTTATTATGTCCCTCTGGATAGTTTCTTCAGCTTGGCCTCCTCTGGGTTGGGGATTTTAATAAAATTGTCAGGCCTGCACGATTTCTAGAGCCTGTGGAGCACCTGCTTCACAGGCCCCATGGATCCAGCCATGGTTCCTTTTCCATTCTAGAGGTGGCTTGGCTCTTCTTCCTGCATGAGCTTGAGGGCACCGTCCTCCCTCTCCGTTCTGCAGAGAAGTTTAGAAAATCATCAATAACAAAAATGGTCTCTTTGCAAAGGAGGTCGGAGTTTGAAGCACATCCGCAGACAGAGTTGGAGTCACCCACGAGTTGATGGTGTGATCTGAAAGGTGTGCATTTTAAAAAGTGAGCACGGGACCAGCACTGGTAGCTCTCAGCTGTAAATCCTAACGAATTCAGGAAGATGGGATCCAGGATGAACAGGAAAGATTCTATTGCCTTCAATATTATTTTCAGAGCACAGGAAAGGGAAGTATGAGTGGAGAGAAAGGGGCTTGGGTGGCGCAAGGCCTTCGAGAATAGGAGGGAGAATGAGAAGGGTCAGCTTCCAGCACAGCACAGAGAACGATGCCCTGCGGCCCACAGAAAATTGAGAAATACAAGGACCAAACAGGAGCAAGAAATGCAGTCCATCGCCAGAGAGGTCTGTGCACAGGCCGGAGGGAACCAAGGAGGAACACAGAAGCAAAAAAAAAAAAAGAGGCTTAAAACTGAAGTAGTGCCAGCCTTGTCCTTAACATGATATTGTATCATTTTTGAGCCTGCAACAGTGAAAGACCCCGAGGTCCTGAAATGGAATAGGGGTTACCCATGAGCACCAGGACATGTGTAACACAACAAGCCACAGCCAGGTGTTAGAGCTGTCTCCAGACAGAGCCTTCAGAGCTGAGAGCCCCCTGCAGGAAAGGTGTGGAATGACACCGAAGAAGGAGGACCCAGGCTCCTGGCCTCTGTGGAGAGAAATCGTCCCTCCCTCACTGCAGAGAACATCCAGGTCCCTGATACGAATCACTACCAGCTGTGTGCTGACATGCTTGGCCAGCTCCGAGAAAGATACTACATCCCAGGGGCTCAGCCAGACAATCCTCCCCCCCTCCATCCCCCCCTGCAACCCCAGCCAGTCCTCACTGCACAGACTGCAGACCTGGGGCTCAGGCCTCTCTGAGCCTCTTTGGACCATAGCTGTGGAACAAGCTGTAGGAGCTCTGGACATGCGCCAACGCTATGAGTCAGTCTTTCCTCAAGGCAGCAACAGGCTTAGACTTTCCCAGGGTGCTGTTGCACACATGAAGCCCCACCTCTAAGAGTTCCACATCTGGATCCCTGGCTGCTCACCCGAGCAGGGAAGTGGAGGACTTGAAGACAAGGCTTCCCTCCAGCCAGAAGGAACACTAGCAGCTGCAGCTAGGCAAAGAGCACAGCAGTGCTGTGAAGCTGCCCTGCCTCCTTCATTGATTGCTGGCTAAGAGCTAATAGAATCCCAGTCTCTCTTCATTCTCCCTCTCTGTATCTGTCTCTCTGTCTCTGTTTCTGTCTCTGTCTTTGTTTCTGTGTGTCTTGTGTCTCTCTGTGTCTCTGTTCTCTCTCTGTTCCCCCCTCTCGGTCTTTCACATAACTCCCCCACACACACGCCAGAGCATTACATATAATATACAGGAGCTTGTAGCTTCCACCACCAACATCTCAGGTCCTGATTTTTCAGCTAATCACACTGCAGATTCTCAGATAACATTATGGAGACTTGCCTGTTGGGTATTGCATAAATGAGGCTCAGAAATGGATGTCTGGTAGAGGTGGTGAAGCTAATAGTCTCAGCAGATTTTTCCCATTTCAAAACTGCACTTTGATTTATTTTTTTAATGGTAGTAGCAGTTCAGACATTTGAAATCACTCGCTGCTGCTCTCTTCCTTGATTTATTTTTTTAATGGTAGTAACAGTTCAGAAATTCGAAATCATTCTTTTTTTCTTGTTTGATGTATTGTCACCCATTTTTATACATGCATAAGAAACTGGACCTATAGCCTGTGAGCTCCTGGGTGATCCTGGCACTGGCTCTCTTGAATGGAACCCTCCTCCTCTGGGGACTTCACAGGTTCTTCTCCGAGGTACACCTGCACCTGTGGCTCGACTGAATCAGTGGATCCAAAATAGATCCAAATCTCAGCTGAGGAGCCATCTCTGACATGCAAATAGTGCTCATGATAACAGGCCACAGCAGAATGCTCCCTGGGGACTTTAAGATAAACAACTAAATGCCCAGCCTATATGAGTTCATAGGAATGGAGAATTGGGGACATAGCCAATAGCTATCCTAGAATTTTCTCCAGCTCTACAAAGGTGTGTGTGTGTGTGTGTGTGTGTGTGTGTGTGTGTGTGTGTGTGTGTGTGTGTGTACAGTCACCTTGTAGACTTTCTTCCTCCTCCTCCACTCAGTTCCCAGACCAGGGTGATAAGAACAGAATGGACTTTGATGATGCAGGTCTCTGCCCTTGGCCTACAGCCATGTACCCATTCTGGGGCTCAGCTACATGCAGGTACTGTAAAATCACTGGCTACAAACTCAAAAAAAATATTACAGACATCGGATTCTTCAAACCGCAAAGTCGACGGATTGCTTTGATGGAGGTTTCTGGGTAGAGTACTTGAGAATCACAGCCAATAATGATTTCAAATTCTGAGGCTGAAGTGATCACATTCGGCTGACTCTTACTAAATTTTCTTGGCTGGTAGACAACATTCAATTATTCTTTCTGCTAGTTTCTCCTCCTGTGACCATCTTTCTTTCTTCAGTTTTTTCCTTGGCTCTGTATGGCCCCTATCTCAAATCCTTTCAAAACACTGTTTCTGATGACGCTGGAAATAAAACCGATTGTCCCAGATACTCTATGAGGAAGACCTCATCCCAGTGGGGCACAGACCGCGGTGTTTGGGACTCTCCTGTACTTAGGTCAAGGGCTGTGAATCAGGTGACATGTGTCACTTTGACCTACAGAACAGTTATGAGTGTGTACCCCTTGTACCATCAGTGTAGCTTGAAAGAAAAACATGAAATGGTAGAGTTGGAGACTTTCCTGGTTTTTGCTGCACCATCCCACAAACGACAACTGTGATTCAACTTACTGAGATTTCTTGGCTTGTTACTCCAGTCTAGTCTAGCCTAGTCTAATAACATCCCGTCTGGAAGTAATTTCTATTGAGATAGTCTAAGAAAAACAGCAATGCAAAAACTCAGTATAAATAAGCTCGTAGGCATCTGTAGAAGAAGAGACTTGGCACCAGGAAACCTCTCAGAAGCCAGGGCACACAAGCAACACCAAATCTAAACCTCCTGATGCTCTTGCACTGCCTGGCAATGAATCTGTGAGTTTACCTTAATCAAGATGGAAATATAAAGACATCACTCTAGGGAAAAAAAAGTCACCAGGCCCAAGTTTCTAGATAGAGACAAAACAGAAACGTTTTCTTCTAGAATGATTTTGAAAAAAAAATCATAATGCCAGAGATAGAAATCCCTTTCCTACTGCTCATTATCAACTTCCTATTAAAACACCTAAATCTCTCTCTCTAAAATTCCTTAAGGGTCCCCTAAATATGAGTTGGATCCACTGAGGATTCCACTGGAAAATGACTCTGGGAAATCTGATAACTGATGCTGCTATGTGTCTGTCAAATGGAGCCAAGCTCAGACCCAATGCTTTCTGGGAAGACCTTTACTCAATCTATAGCGATCACCTTGGCTTCTAGAGCATCATGGGAAGTTTCACAATTATCTACATAATAGCCATTGCTGAACCAGATGAAGGCTCTCGGAAAGAAGGCATGAATTACCTTGCATCCTCAGTTTAAATTAGATTTTATTTTCAGTTTTTTGCCAGTCATGGGGCTTGAACTCAGGACCTGGGAGCTGTCCCTGAACTCTTTTGCTTATAGCTAGTGCTTTAACACTTTGAGCTATCGCTCCACTTCTAGTTTTCTGGTGGTAAACTGGAGGTAAGGGTGTCACAGATTTTGTTGCCTGGGCTGGCTCTGAACCACAATCCTCAGATCTCAGCTTCCTGAGTAGCTAGGATTACAGGCATGAGCCACCAGTGTCCGGCTAAATTAGATTTTATAAAAGGAATGTGCACTGTGGCTCCTAAGAACAGCAATCGAGCAAGACATCATTTCACAAGGAAGTTTCCTGAGACACCCCTCATCGCAGTGTGAGAAAGGCCAATCCTACCATTCACTTTCCCTCTGCTTTCTCCAACTGGTCCAGGCGGAGTGGGCTTCCAAATGCTTCCTGACAATTTGGAACCCAGGACCCATGTGATGAACACTCCAAAACCAATCCCTTTGGAACTGGCAGCACAAGCCAATCAAGTCCTGAGCCAGTTTATTAGTTTAACCAAAAGGTAAACAGATGATGGAGAAGCAGAAAGACAAGCATGCGAGTAGCTGGAGGTATTGCCCGGCTGTCCACCAAGAAGCAAATTTAAGTAGCATTAAATAAATGAGGCCATGTTTTATCTACTTGGTATTTCCACTGTCTTTAAAAAAAGGTAAATATATATAATATATATTTTACATTGCAGTATATAAATCTAGGTTCTACATGTACAGTATAAACACACAGAGCAAGCACATGGGCACAGCATGTAGATCTCAGTAGGCACACCCTGAGCCAAGTCAACAGTTCTACATTTTCATCTTGACCTTGTCACCAAGAAAGTCAGGCTGAGGCTACATTTGCCTCAATCTCCATGATGGCGGCGACCCTAGCCCCCTCTCCTCCAAGCACAAAAGTACAAATTGAGCCAGGCTCACAAACAGAAGAAAGTGCTTTCCGGTCAGTTGAAAGCGAGTCAACCTGTCTTTCTAACACAACATCCAATCTCCTACAATGATCAAGGACAGTTATTAGAAGACCAAGGAAATGGAGTCACTTCTTGGTTCATGCTTTGGTCCTTCACCCTAAATCTCTAAACTTTTCGTGATATTTCATGCTGAATCCATGTGGCTATGAACATCAGAGAAATCCCACATACCCTTTGGGAACTCTATCACAAGATTAGAAAAAAAAGCTGCATGTTCCAATCTGTAATTCATCTATTCTAGGTTCATTCTCTTTATTTTTTGGAATAAAAACTGGTATGGGGGAAATTTTTCTTAGAAAAAGACAATCATCTGAAAGTGCTTCTCATACACGTCAACTTCTCACATATGGCTTTTTAGTTCAAACCCCAGCATAGCTCAGATTTGGAAGGGAAAGTGTGATGGTGTTATAAGAGATAGAGGTGTCTCTTAGCAGTAACACCAGGATTGCATCTGTGGGGACCTGATAAAGAATGAGAACGAGTCCATCTGGAAGGATATACCTCTTGGAGAAAGGTCTGAGATAAGACACATTTCTTTCCCCATGACCAGGCACAGGAGTGCTATAAAATTAGTAAGTCAAACAGATGTGGTTATTGGCAGGGAGCATCCTCCAACGGGCTCTGAACAGGGCGACCACTGCACAGATCTTTCACAGGCTCAGCATGATCAAATGTAGTCAACCGCAATGTCTACACCTGAACAACAAATTGCACATAATACAGAGGTACGAGGTTCCAGATGGCAAGAGGCTCTTGACAGAGTTGCACATGCAGAAGGCAATCAGAAAAGGCAATGATGAGTGGCAATCCAAGACACAGAGGAGTCCAAATGAGTCATCGTTCTTTTCGCTTTCCTTTGGCTGGTAAGTTAGGAAAGAACATGGCTATTTGTTCAATAGCAATGATGATGTGTTCCTTAGGCGAGAAAACAGAACTACAATAGGGTTACCGTAAATCAAAACGGGCTTGTGTTGACTACACCGGTGTCGTGATGGTGACTGGCAGGACATGGGGGCCTCTCTGGGGGATGGGGGGACAGAAAGCGACAGATGCAGGCAGAGGTTGGAGGCCACGGACTCATCCAAACCCTTTGCAAAACGGCCTTTCATTCAGCCTGTGGGATCTTCCAGCCTCTGCAGCTGTTTTCTCTGGTGGCACTTGTTTGAGAAAGTAATCCTCCCTTTTTACAAAAATAAAGCTTGGACTCCTTCTAATACTGGCACAAAGGACATTCTGTGTTCCTAGGACTGATTTGATTTACATGGAAGGTAAGAGACTAGGTTCTTGGCTGCTTCTATTTCCCTGTAAACAGTGACCTTAGCGTCCCAGGCCATTGTGCAAATATGTTTTTCCAAGGTCCAGAATATCCCATAAAGTCTTCCTTTTAGATCTATATCTATATACATATACACATACATACCAATATGTGTATATATATATATATATATATATTTATAAATGTGGTTAATTTTCTGTTTCAGTCTCAGGTCCAAGAGATCAGTGGATTGCTCATTCTTTTCATGTCAAATTCATTTCCAATTTCTCCATCGAGTGCTTTGCACACCACAAGTAGTTAATAAATATCTGTTGGCATCACCAGTGATCCTGTCCTCGGCCCCCCCTCTGCCTTTGGCAGGCAAGGGGCCCTGGTCCCCCCTTCAGAGGGTGATCTTGCTGTGTCTGTTACTCCAGCAGCCCCGCTTCGCTGTCCTGGGTAAGGTCAAGCTGGTCCGGTTACGCAGTTTCACCTGCTCTTCCACTGAGTTCTTTTTACGTAAAATGAAGTCAAAGTTCACTTGGCTGTTCATGGCATAAAAGACATTTGCCGAGTCTGGGATCACAAGCTCTGGGAAAGACGAGGGAAGCAAAGGCAGTCAGTTTGTGTGACACCCTGTCCAGGCACAAGGCTAGGGTGAGGCGAACCCTCCATTCCGGGCATGTCACCTGGACTGCAACTTTGACCCCACCCCCAAAACTGGTCCCAACAATTTCTATCTTTAAAAAAAAAAGATGTTTTTATTATCCTATATTAGCTATCTGAGTAGGGATCTATTATGACATTTCCATACCTACACACAGTGAACCTCAACTATTCTCACCCCCCACCATCAGTCTCCCTTACCCCATCCCTCCTTTTAAAAACCATTTCAACACAGTTCATGGAGCACTAGCCAGTGAGCAAAAGCATCAGGTATCAAGCTCAAGTCCCAGTCTCAGACCAAAATGAGAAAGAAAAAAAAATTTCAACAGATTTCATCGTTCTATTTTTGTATATGCCTACTCTGGCCATACTTATTACCATTCTCCCTCAAGTGACCCTCCCCGTCCTGGAGGTACCTACCCCCCCCTCACAACAGGGAATGTTTTAGTTTCCTGTCATTCATTTTTTGTTGTTGTTGTTGGTCGTGGGGCTTGAACTCTGAGCTTGGGCGCTGTCTCTGCACTCTTTAGCTCAAGTCGAGCACTCTACCACTTGAGCCACAGCACCACTTCTGGTGTGCTAGTGATTTATTGGAGATAAGAGTCTCATGGACTTTCCTGCTCAGGCTGGCTTTGAACCTCGATCCTCAGATCTCAGCCTCCTGAGTAGCTAGGATTACAGACGTGAGCCACCGGTGCCTGGATCTTCCTGTCATTCATTTTATAAATAATTATACAAAGAGGAAAAAGAACGATGGAGAACAAATAATTTATCCAAACATGTTATGTCTACGTGTGAAGATGGCATAAGGGAGCTCATTGAAGAGTTCTCTGCACGTTTAGGGGCAGCTTGGGATGCTGATTTCTACAAGTGAGGCTTATGACACAGGTGCTAATCTCTGCATGATTAAAATCCACCACAAGGTTCCAATTTAAAAAGAATCATCCACATTATACCCCTTTTGTGTCTTCAACAACTAGGGACCATGAAAAGGACCCCGTGCCTACCTTTGTCCTCCGAGATGACCTGCACCAGCTCATACTCCTCAGCTGGGTCTGAGTCCAGATTGTGCTTCAGCATTGCCCGCTGGATCACAGCGGGGGTTTTGTCTTGGCTTGTCAACTGCAAAAACAACGAATGCATTTGGAAAATCTAGCGCCATGTTTCCTGAGAGCTCTTCTTGACCCCCTTATTTCTCCTGTCCCATGTGGTGTGTGTGCTTCTCTGGGAAGAATGGACCCGTGGTATCAGAGCGGGTGGAAGAGCCTGGAATCACGATTCTCATCCTGCTCCCGCCTTCCGCAGCCTAAGATAACGGATGGCATTCACCTTGTCTCTCAGCGTCTCGGTGAGCACCCCGGTTAGAATGAGGCAAATGCCTGCGTGGCCTTGATTAGATTCCAACAAAAGGACAGTTCTTAAGGGTCAGCAAAAACTGTAGAACATCCTCAGTCGTGGGTCACGTGTGGCATTAGCTGCAGCCACTGAGGCAGAAGGGCCACGTTTCTGCCCGGTGATCATTTCAAAAGCTCAGGTGGTCCTAGGACAGCAGTCCAAGATTTCACCAGGAAAAATGACAGCCTATGTCCACGGAAGAACAAACTCACAGCAGACTTACTCAGAATAGCCAAAACTACAGCGGACCAAATTTCCATCCACAGAAGAGGCGGATGTACACAGCATTCACAACAGAGCACAGTGAAGCAACTCAGGAATCAGGAACTGGCACATAGCGACCTGTATAATTTATCATGTCCCAGTGTATCTTTTTTTTTGTTCTACCATACAGTATACTTACATGTAGATTTATAGGCACATTCTATGTATCACAAATGAAGAAAACCATACAACCTATTTTTCTCTGGGTCTGGCTTACTTCACTCAACAGAATGGTTTCCAAGTCTTTCCATTTCCTTACAAATGGTATAATGCCATTCTTTCTGAATTGAATTCCACATTTTCTTGATTCACTTGTCCACTGAGGGACATCTACACTGATTTCTATATCCTGTCTATCATATTTATAATAGATATGCTGCAATGAACATGGTTGTGCTGGTAGCAGGTCTCTAGGTATTCACACACAGTGTCGCCAAAGGAGGGTCCTCATAGGAGAGGACCATAAAGGCACAATGCCTACGTGCATCTGATCATATAAAATAATATGGGTGAGCAGGGGCACAAACGTAGAGGGACAAAGAGTGAACAAATGCAGCAGTGGTACTCACTAGATGCTCTTGAAAATGAACTATACAACTTCTGGATAGAGGTGGGAGGGAAAACTGTGAGAGAGCAAGGTGACTTATGTGGCTGTAACCCCTCTGTACATCATCTTTATAGTAACAATAAAAGCGCATGGAAATAAAAGAATTGCCCACATATGACGATGTGGATAAATCTCAAAAGCCTCATGTTGAGCAAGAGAAACAGATGCTGAGATTAGTGTTTCAAAACCAGGAGAAAACTCAAGTATGGCAAGGGAAAACTAACCTTAAGCTTAAGGAAAACTGGCTGAGAGGGGCACAGAAAGATTAGGAGGATGGTTATGCAGATATATGTATTTATTAAAACTCAAGGAATGGAACACTTCAGATCTGTTTTCTGTTCCTACACGTGTATGTACACTGGGCTTCAACATACCAGCTTCTAAATGTTTTGAAAGCACAGTAAAGTTTCACCTCATCCCCAAGACTGGTAAGTGCTATACCTTGAGTGGTTTCTTTAAGTGTAAAAGAAACTAAGGAAAACTCATATTATTCTTAAAATGAAAACTATTCTCATGAAGAAGTGAGAGGACTGCAGAGATGCACACACACACACACACACACACTCACACTCACACACAGAGCACACCTCCATACAAGCATGCATATACATATACACACACAGCACACCTATATACAAGCATACATATACATACACACACACAGCACACCTACATACAAGCATACATATACATACACACACATAGCACACCTCCATACAAGCATGCATATACATATACACACACATAGCACACCTCCATACAAGCATGCAAAGACATATACACATACACACACACGCACACATAGAGTTAGATTTCTTCCAAGAAACTCTCGCTGTGAGTCTGTGGTTGGTAATGCCTAGATGTTTCCCTCTAACCAGAGCAGCAGCTGGTGTTTGTGATTCAATAAACAACACACATTACAACAGGGTCCTTGTAAGCAGTAAAGACTTTGTCCATCTATTACCAAAACATCTGGCATTATATAGGTATAAGGAAAAAACAGGTTCACCCAAAACTCTAGAAGGAAAATGTTTTTTGATAGTCTAGAGGAAATTCTCCCCAAGCGGGGTCAAACTAGAGTAGAGTCACAAAACTAAAGGAGAAAAAAAAAACCACTTGGGCAAGACTGCTAAATTGAAGTGGGCTTGTGTTAAAAATTCAGACCTCCTGTTTAAGAGAAAGCCAGACTGCAAAATGAGGATGGACCAAGGCTTTCCCGGAGTCTTTATAACTTTGTACCATAAAAACTACCGAGGAGAACTAATGACTGCAGTTCTGTCCATATCTCAGTCAGCCTCTTGTCCGACACATACATAAGCAGCAGCATACCCAACTTCAAATTCTAGCAGCTACATGTTTAGTCACATATTTTATTTAATCGAATACATCCAAAACACTGTCAGCATATAATCAAGATTAAAATTATTAATGAGCTAGCTCCCTTGCTTTATACTAAGGCTTCAGCCTAGGTGTGTATTTCAAACTCAGAGCTCATGTCGGTTTAGGCCATCTCCATTTCAAATGCCCTGCATGTGTCTAGGAGTGAGGGAGGCCTGTGGTGAACAGTCACAGTTTAAAGGATCTAGGGATACTGACAGAGTGAAGGACATCACGGGGAGGAATGTCATGGGGAAGAGTGATGATCTGTGGAGCAGAGGACTCTCCACAGCTACTGAGGAGAGTGGGGTGAAAGTGATTCCTTCTACTTCCTGTGGAAGAAACAGGCCTGGAAAACATGAGCAAGTCTTAAAGCAAGTCCTCTAGGCCAGCAGTTCCCCATGGGTAACTTATGGTCCCTGGTACCCCTAAGGCCTGACCCACCCTCACCCCTGCCCCAGGGTACTGGGGCCTGAACTCAGGTTCTGTTGCTAGCTATATAAGCACTCTTACCACTTGATCCTAGCCCTTTTGCATTTAGTTTGCTTTTGAGATAGGGTCTCTAGCTAGCTTTGCCCTGGCTGGTCTTGGGCATTGAGCCTTCTACCTCTGCCTCCTTAAGTAGCTGGGATTACAGGTGTGTAGAGTCATACCCAACTCTCTCTGAGATCTTTGAGGTAATCCCAGAGATCAATGTTGCTTGCCTTAGAGTATTGAGGTGTTGTCTGACTTTTCCTTTGTGTTGGCATTTGCAGTCTCATTGAAAACACTGGTGGATAAAAATGCTGGAACCTGAGCTCAAACAGTGCAGGGGCACCCAACTAGAGCAGCGTCATTGCAGCTCCAATACTCTGCACTCACAGTAAAAGAACAAAGCCAAAAGTCAAGCCAGCTTCACTTTAAAACATCCGCGATAAAACAGCGAAAATCCCTAATCTCACAAATATTGACTCATGAAGAGTTATATATACAACTACCTGAAAAAAAATCAAAATCCTCCCTCTTCCAACTCTATTCCTGTGGGTAGCTAGCTTGTCACCATGTGCTACACACAAAACAACAGTGCTCAGCAAACAACCCAGAATTTGCAAGCATATAAAACACTACTTTTCTTACTCCACATATTCGGGGGTGGGGGTGAGGACATTGATATTTCCATTACAGGTCTGTCTTCCATTAACACACAATGCATTTGCAGCAAGGATTATACTAGTAAGGATGCGTATGAATCCAGACACAGAGAGCCCTCTGGGAAAGAGAAGCACTGCAGCATTTCCCCTAGAATGCAGGTCTACAGTCGCCCACATTCATCATTTTGAAAAGGGGATATTGTTGTGCATGAATATATTCTAGCAATTTTTGAGATGTAAAAGTGATATCCTGTAAGCCCTGTTGGTGAGTTTAATTTTAGGAAAAATGCACTATCAACCCACCCCCAGGGAGAAGTGGTAATTGTGCGTGTTCATCTTCTGTGTGTGCACACAGATAAAATAACCCCACACATATGCAGAAGTGCCAGTCAGAAGAGCTGACAGATGCCAAGACAGGCCCACAGAGAGCCTCTGCGGGGCCTGGGTCGGACCCTTACCATGATGCTCTTGTACATGTTGCCGTTGTTGTCTTCTATGCTGATGCGGATGATGCAGGTGTCGTCGTTCTGCTGGTTGTAAACAGGAGGCAGCACTGTCGAGGTAATGGATGTCACAGAGACGGAGCGCTTGTGGATCTTAGGGTTGTTGTTACAGGATGGAGGGGAGGAGAGAGGGTTGATTAAGGACGACATCCCTGAGGAATTTGTGTCCATGGAATGGATGGAAGAACATGAGGAGGAGGACTCAGAAAGCTGGAAGAGTAAATGTATCCAAAAGAAAACGCAAGAATTAGAACTTCGGCCAACACGTGTTGTGACTGTCATAGCAGAAGTAGATATTAAGACAAATCCACCTCAGTTCTTTCCTTCACCACAGCCCACACATACTGTGTTCCTGGTGGATGTATGAGACAAGGTTCCCATCTCCATGTTAGCTGCTATTCTGGAAGTTAACCAGCAGATGGCAGCAGATTCTAACTGAAGGAATCAGCTCACTGGGCTGGGGAAAAGCCCAACCACAGGCTCTCGATCTTAACTGCCTTGCACTCCAAAGGTTTTCAACAAGGCCACAGCGATCATTGTATATTGGCTTCCCAATCAGAATTTGTAGTAGGAAAGAAACATCTGTATTTTTAGAGATTTCTAAGATAATGCCACAAAAGACAACGCTGTATGTGGAATTCACACTGGAAAAGCCCTGCAGATAACCAGTCCGGTGTGCTTTCTCAAGCCAGGGAGCCTGCAACCCAGAGAATCTTAGGGTCCCAAGTTTACATATCCAGTTGGCTGTAAACCCAGGAGGAGCACTCCAGCTCCCTGACTCCACCAGATCAACCATGTAACCGGGCCTCACACTGCCATGACGTTAACTTAATATGCCAGGGTATGTTTCACACCATGACACTGGTGATATGAGCTTTCCAGTGTCTTCTCTCATTTAGATTCCACAATTGACGTATGAACAAAAAACAGAGAATTATAACAATAAGGAGAGTAAGAAGCAGGGAAAGCAAATCACTTGCCCAGGAGAATACAGCCTTGGAGTGGCTCTGCCACTTTTGACATCTGCTGCTACGTACTTTCCATGTTCTATGTGAACACAATTGAGGAATAAGGGGCTACAGTTAATATGCTTTTTTTTTCTATAGCAATAAAGATATATTTACTGAAATTAAAATGTAATATTATTTATAATCAGAGTAAAAACAAAATACAAATCCATTAAAAATATGCCCATGATTTCTTTAACATTTTAGGCAGATGTGCTGCGATTTGCTAGACTCAATCAGTGAAGATATCATTTACAGGTAAAGATGTCATATATAAGTTAAGTTCAACTACTCGAATAATTCTATCAAAATTTTGCAAACATAAATATTATTCAAAAATTCATATGAAAATGTAAAACATCACCCTGGCTAAATCAATTTTGAAACAGGAATAAAGGTAGAACAAGGAGTCTACCTTATTGAAGTGTTAATTATATTATTTTTTTTAATTTTATTTTATTTTGTGAACATACTGTACAGAGGGGTTAATATGCTTTTTGGATTAACCATATACTCATCATACATGCAATATCAACTACCAGACAAAGAACATGATTAAAAACACTAGCAGTAGTATTAATCTAAAAGTTCATTAAGTGGAAATCTTGTAAATTTTGGGCGGTAATGAGTTAAGCTAAAAGGTACCATATTAGCCCTATAAGATACTCTGGAAGTCATTTTAAAATAAATAACACTAATTTCTTCCATATTTGTCTGGCCTCCCATGGAAATAGGAGATGGAAGTTTAGCTTTCTAACAATTTGCATTCTAAATAAAACAGGGTCTATACTTAAATCGTCTTTCCTGTGGCACAATTCTACATTAAATTCTATCATAAGGTTATTCAAATATGACCAACAAAATGATAGACAATTTGATATGTAGGCATCAATTACATCACTACCATTATATGATATATAAATATATATATCCATTTTCTAATTATTGGGTGAATTTATCTTAAATCCCATCTTCTACATAATTTTTTTTCCTTAGTTAGAGTCCATGATTCTAATATTTATAATTAAGATCAAGCTTTGAGGATACCTGAGGTATAAGAGATCTAAACAATTTGAGGTGAGCCCCCAAATGCCTATGAAGAATTTAAGCAGTGAGAAATAATTATGAAAAAAATGCTTAGAAATAAGGGTCCAGAGCATGAAGAATGCTCATTACATTTGACTTTGAAAGAGAGTGACTTTCCAGTTCCACCAATGGACAGAACATATGGAAGACTGTCAGAAAGGGTGGTCAACACGGGATCCCAGGGCAAGAGAATGATTGGCCTTCCCAGGTAATACACAGGGACTCTGGAGCTCAGGAGCCTTGTACACGCATGCCAACGACTCATAACTAAATTCATGACTCTGAGAAAAGGTCGTGTATGAGTTGTGTATGTTAGAGTCAGATGGAAAAAACAACAAAGGAATAGGCAAACAACCACCCACTGCCTGGTTGCCTGGTTTAAAAGACACGTTTCTGTGTACTAAGGATTGAGCCTAGGGCCTTGTGCATACCAGGCAAACACTATACCATTGAGCGACACATCCATGCTGAATCTACATGGTTTTTAAGAACAGATCATCTGAATTTATGCACACCTCTTTCCCTGCACCACCCAGCGAATGTGATTCCATCTGCTTCCCAGACAAGGATGGGAATCCCTCACTGACACAGGCAAGACGTCCACAATCACTTTCAGACAACATTCACTATCAGCTTATAAGGCCTAACAAAGCATCAAGACCTGCCAAAAAGTGAACTGAGTCTTCACTCTAGACTTAGACCCAATGCTTCTGTCACGCCATGAAGAATGATTATATCCTTGGCTCAGAAGACATGACCTTTGAGAGAATGGCCAGTCGTTAGGTGTTCATAGAACTTTTTCTTCTAGATTAGGAAGCAAGAAGCATTCAATGAAGCCAGGTGAGAAATCTACCTGAACATGACTCCTCTCCTAGACTGGCAACTTTGTAGCAGTCACTGAGGGTTTCCAGGTGGTTATTGCTGATAACAGCAATGGAAGGTGGCACCCAAGTTTCCATGCAAAGAAGTAAGTATGAACAACGTAATGGATCAGTTGTCAAAATTTTACCTCATGGGCCATAACACAAGAGGGCAGCCATCATAAACACCAAGTTCAGAGGCCAAAAATCTGCCCCAAGTAGTTAAAGCTTTAGTCATAGCAAATCTGACCTCTCTGATCCAAGCTCCTTGACCAACAGACCAAAGGAGACGCATATCCAAGATTAAAGCTGATAGTTTGCTTTCTTTTATTTATTTATGCAGCCATTCAAAACATAGAAACGCTGAGAATTCTGTTATCGGTTCCCATCGCTTGTCATTCATTTCATACATGGAAGATTATCTCATCGCCTTCAATTCTTCTCCCTACCCTGCACCCAAGCCCTTTGCCCTGTGATTTACTTCATAGTTCCTCCCACGAAAATAGAGTGGATTTCATTGCTTCATTTATTTATGTGGGATCTTGCTGCATAATATTGGCGTGCAATATTGTTGGGTCAAATATGAATCACTTTGGCCAGTTCAAAATGCTACCACCACACTCATGTGACTTCTCACCATAAAATGAACTTCACAAGGTTGTAAAAGGTTATCATACTTTGCAATTGGGAGGATGCAAGGTCCAGGACAGCCCAGGAAAATGAAAAACTCTACCTCAACAGGAAGAGCATGGTAGATGCACATCCGCCATTCCCCGCTAGAGTGGCATGTATAAACAGGAGGACTGCAGTTTAGACTAGCCCCGGAGAAATGGGAGATGATTTCAAAAACAAAAAAAGCAGAGCAAAAAAGGCTGGAGGCATGGCTCAAGTAGCAGAGTCCTGCCCAGCTAGCACAAAGGCTTGAGTGAAAACTCTAGCACTACAAAAACTAAAAAAAAAAAAAAGAAGAAGAAGGACTGGAGTTATAGCTCAAGTTGTACCCTGTGTTCAATCCCCAGAACTACACTGCTCTAGCCAAGGGAATGGGGGTCTATACAAACCAATCAGAGACTTGACATGTTTCTTCCAGGCTGGGCTTGTCTCCTTCATTTGCCTTAGCATCAAAGAGCATCTTATTACTCCAAAAAGAGCAAGGGATAGATAGGCAGATCTATCTCAGACTAAAATTGTTCTTGGGCCAAGGCTGGCTCAAATCAGCCAACTCCTTAGATGTATGAGAGTTATTTAACATCACAGAGCTTGGAGCAAGTTGCTATGCAATACTGTTACAGTAAAATCTTGGCTAAGGCAAGGCCTGAGACCAAAAAATGGATAGATACATCTTCTTCTCCTACTCTTTTGTACCTTCCTAAGCAACTCTGCTTCTCCTGAATGAAATATACTCATATTATAGGTCAGGATCCTTTGGTGCCTTTAGCTGTGGGCATAGCATATTTTTTAACCCAAATGAGTAATCTGCTTACTGCTTGTACAGTATCTACAAGGAGTGCCCCCCACCCAGATTCAAATCTGTTTTTGTGTATGTGTGCCAGTACCAAGGCTTGAACTCAGGGTCTCATACTCTTACTCAGCTTTCTAGCTCACAACTGGCACTCTACCACCTAAGCCATGCCTCCAATACAGAATTTCCCTGATTAACTGGGAGTCACACAGACTTTTCTGTCTGGGTTGGCTCTGAACCATGATCTTCTGATGTCAGCCTCCTGAGTAGGCTAGGATGACAGGTATGAATCCCCAATGCCCAGCTCTCAAGTGCACTTTCGAACTCCCATCGCGTGTTATACTTGGAAACTTGAAGGGCAGGCGTGGGGAGGAGCCTGTGGGAGGACGATGGAAGAGGTCAAGTGCGTACCTTTTTCTGAGGCTCATCCGGAGTGTCCATGGGTGTGATGGAGCCCTCCTCGGCCTCTGAGTGGTTTGACTCGCAGGAGGAGACGCTGACGGAGTCCATGCTTTCACCGGAGCTCCCGCTGGCTGTGCACTTGGGCTGCTCTTTGGTGGGCGTGCTGTTAGTGATCATGTCAGAACCCAGGAACAGTCTGTGGGAAACAGAGCACCAAGCAGCGGGGCTGTTACAAACCTGGAGTCCACAGGAAGCAAGCATTGCCACTTAAGCCCTTTTTTTCAGTCTTGTGTACCCTGTTGCCAGTATGCTAGAAAGATGTTTGCTATGAGATTTCTTGCAAATAATAAGTGACTGTCTGGTCCCAATAGGTTATTCCAACTTTGAAGAATACAAATTGTTTAGCTCATTAACCTAGGGTCTTTCTAGCTGACTGGTCTTCCATCTCTTGTTTTTTTTTTTTTTTGTTTTGTGCCAGTCCTAGGACTTGAACTCAGGTCCCGAGCACTGTCCCAGGGCTTTTGGGCTCAAAGTTAGTGCTCTACCACTTAGAGCCACAGTGTCATTTCCAGCTTTTTGGTGGCTAATTGGATTCTTCCCAGGCTGGCTTTGAACTGTGATGCCTTCTGAATAGCTAGGATTACTGGCATAGGCCACCAAAGCCTGGCTTGGTCCTCTATCTTTTAACAATCCATCCATGCAATACACTTGTAGAGTCAAAACACCACCATATCTCTGTCACTTCCAACGATAATATGGACTTCATGAGGATTTGTCATCATTTGGATAAAAAAAAAAATCTAAGGAAGGAGACTTCTGCTTTCAACCATCTGGTGAACTACAATAACCCAAACCTCTTCTCTATAAAACAAGTAGGTAGGAAATATTAAAAATTCCTTTCAGCTTAGCTTGCAAGATAGTAAGGGAAATCCCTATGACCTTCAATGAAAAGGGAACTGAAAACCATAAATATGTGAGCTATGTCTGCAGCTGTTCTGGTTGGCAAGTGAAAGGTGCAGCTCCTAGCAAAATGCTAACATATTTTTACAATTAACATGTTGACTGTACTTATTAATGAGGGGTGGTGTAATATTTTTACACATGTATACAGTGTACACTGATCACTTAATACATACAAAGGATGCAGAAGTGAAGACTTCTGTTTATAAAAGGTAGACAATCACAACCACAACCCCTTCCATCTGACCAGGACTGTGAAAGGACTTAGTGGAGATGGGTTAGAAAAACCCTTCTTATTAGTACAGGAAAAGACTATATGATTTGGACTAAATTTGAATGGAAAGAAAATTTCTCGCTTAAAGTATGTGAGCCTGAATTGTTCCCTGCGTGGTTGAGAATCCCAGTAAAGCATTGAAGAGTGAGGCATAAAGAAAGAGCATTCCAGGCCACAGGCCAGTGATACTCTGGGAGAACTAGGTTTGAAAAAAGAAAAAAGGGAGGGAGGAATCTTTTGGAAGGAATACACTTTCAGCAAGGTTGTAGAGAATCCCCTTGGAGAAAAAACAATGAGCTCAGAATACAAAATTACAAAATACACATAACAAAATAGTCTATTCAAAGAAAGAGTCAACAGACAGAATAAACAGCAGGTTCAGACTGCTGAGAACGTCTGATAAGAGAACTATCAGAAAGAATCTAGCCATTCACTCACTGACTCATGCCTTCATTAAATATTTTCATGACTATCATGGGCCACATGATAAAATAAGCATGAATTAAAATAATAAAGGCATCAAAGAAGAAATTACAGAGTTCAGAGCAAGACAGTCTGACAAAAGAACAAGATAACTTGATAAATGATTCATATCTAAGTGAAAGAGATATAGAATTAAAAACTCAGGGGAAGGATTAGACTATTGTTGAAGAGAAAAATCATTAACTAGTGTCATAAAAATCATGAACAGATCTGGAGAAAAATCCTCAGAAATCAGCACCAAGGTTAAAAGATAAAAGAAAGTAAGAAGTCTCTCATGTGTGTAAGAGGAGTTCTAGAAGCCACAGACAGAATAGAAGAAGGACCGCATCTGAATATACTGTGACTGGGAGTCTTCCAGAACTGATGGGCATCATGAATCTCCTGATCTGGGAAACATGGCATCTTCCCCTCACAGAGACAAAGCAGAAGTTCATGCCACTGGTGGACTTGGCATCTGTTAGGGCAGTGTGGCTCATAAGCCTGCTCAGCCATGGGAATTGTCCAGTGTTCCCTGGGCACTGGTTTGCTTGTCCCTGGATAATGCTAATCGTTACTCACAGAGCAGATAGAAGATAATTTCTTCAGCTGACTTCCTTAACTTTACAAGGTTCATTAGCCAAATATCCTTAAAAGTTAAAAATCTGCTGGGTGCCAGTAGCTCAGGCCTGTAATCCTAACTACTCAGGAGGCTGAGATCTGAGGATCACGGTTCAAAGCCAGCCCAGGCAGGAAAGTCCGTGAGACTCTTATCACCAATAAAAACCACTCAGAAAAAAAAAAAAAACAGATGTGGCACTGTGGTTCAAGTGGTACAGCTCTCGCCTTGAGCTGAAGAACTCAGGGACAATGCCTGAACCCAGAGTTCAAGCCCACAACCGACAAAAAAAAAGAAAGAAAAGAAAAAAGAAAAGGAAAGGAAAAGAAAGGAAAGGAAAGAAAAGAAAAGAAAAAAGAACTGTCTCTTAGGTCGTAATGTAGATTAGACTAAAAATAAACACATTGGCTGGGTGCTGATGGCTCATGCCTATACTCCTAACTCCTCGGGAGCTGAGATCTTAGGATCATGGTTCAAAGCCAGCCCAGCCAGAAAGTTTGTGAGACTCTTATCTCCAATTAACCGTCAAAAAGCTGAAAATGGAACTGTGGCTCAAAGGGTAGTAAGCTAGCTAGCCTTGAGTAAAAATTCTCAGAGACAGCAACCAGATTCTGAGTTCAAGCCCCAGGATTGGTACAAAGAAAAGAACAGAACAAAAGAAAATAAAAGGGAAGGGAAGGGAAGAGAAGAGAGAAAAGAAAAGTGAGAGAAGAAAAGAAAGAAATATAGTGTAACCCCTGTTTTCACTGTATTTGACATCGGCGCCCTGCATCTTGTATATATATTATTCTAATTTTGGGAGGGGAAGGGAAATAACAAAATGCTGAAACAAGGATACAGGTTGACCCATTGTAACAATGAGATGTACAAGGCACTGTGTAGAAAACAAACTTTGCAACTTGAGGGGGGAAGTTGGAGAGGGAAGAGATAGTAGGGGAAAAACAAAGTAGGGGGTACCAATGATAGGAAATGTACTCATTACCTTACTCATGTAACTGTAACCCCTCTGATTACCTTACTCATGTAACTGTAACCCCTCTGTACACTATTTTTACAATAAAAAACAAAAATTTTCAAAAAGAAATAGATATATTATTTTAGAACAGTCTGAGCATATAGCTCAATTCATTAATTCAGTTATAAGGATTAATATCTTCTATGTGTGAGGATCCACTCTAGATTTTGGGGATAGAACAACAAATAAAAATTAGACCTACCTTCATAGAGTTTGTATTTAAACAGATACATTCAACATGCAGGATGACAGATGGGGGTAAATAGGATGGAGAAATTGAAAGGTGGAGAATAGGTGAGGAGAAAGGGCAGTAAAGGCAGGTAGAGTGGACAGGTTATAATACTAAACTGGGTGTGCGGGAGACGCTCACCAAAAAGCTAACGTTTTCACGAATGTCTGAAGACAATGTGGGCGTGAGCCATGTGGCTATGTGGGGAAGAGTGCTGTTAACAGAAGAAGCAAATAAAAGTCGAGATCCCATGTCTCACATCTATAATCCCAGCAACTCAGGAGGCTAGGATCCAGGGAACAGCAGTTCAAAGCTAGCCTGGGCAGAGAAGACTGAGAGACTTTATCTCCAATTAACCAGCACAAAGCATGGCTGGAGGTGTGGCTCAAATGATAAAGAGTACCAGCCAAGCAAGCAAGCCAAGCAAGTGGGAGGCCCTGAGCTCAAAATACCCCCAAAACAAAAAGTAAGTGACAATAAGCATGCTCGGAGAGGTCTTGGTGGCTGCAGTGGGAAGAGCAGAGTAAGCGGATAAAGACAAGGACATCTGGAGAGGGAGAAGCAGGCAGGGTGGGCAGGTGCTGCTGACCCTAGAGCTAGCCTTGTGTGTCACTCTAAGACTACGGTTTTACTGAAAGGGAGAGAGGACGGCTGGGGGGGGCGGGGGCACTCACAGGCTGAGTCTCTTCACCATGCTCTTCCGAGGCTTGGGGGAGGTGGTGCTGGCTTCGGCTGCTGCTTCAATCTCACAGGAGAGAGCATAGCTGGAGGAGAGAAGGGGAATCACAAGGGCAAAGGCTGGGCACTGAAGGACAAGCCACACCATTGTTTCTGCTTTAGAGAAAGGACCTGATGATCTGGACTCAAGATCTGGACTACAGATCTATAAACGGTCTATAGCGACTGTTTTAACATCTTATAAATTTCACATTTGTGCCTCCTCCCCTCACTACCTCTACCGGCACGTGGCCTGAGGCTGTCAACTCTAGGCCGTGAGATGAAGGAATGTGTGCACACTGGCAGCTGTGCAGCCTCTCTTCATCCTGCGTCCTGATCACTCTCGTCCTACTGCTTTGGCCAGGGGAAGAATCCCTGGTACTGTCACCTTCCCTCCTATTACTTCTCTACTGCCTTCTCCCCATTGTGTGTGTGTGTGTGTGAGTGTGTGTGTGTGTGTGTGTGTGTGTGTGTGTCCGTGCACAAGAGTTTCTTTTAGCAGAAAAAGCAAGCAGAGATTCTTGCAAAAGACCTAAGCTTCAGTGAATAGCAACTATCTTATTTTCTAAAGATATATAAATGTAATTTGCAGTTGTTCAAACACTCCTAAATTAAAAATATTCTGTATTTAGACATCTGTAGGCCAGGGAGAGATAAACTGCCACATGTATAAGAGAAATTTAAATTTGATTTATAATAGCTTTTATGAAGGTTTGTAGCTGTGGCCTCCAGATGGATTTTGTTAGAGAAGGCAGGAAAAGATGCCGACTTTATACAACCACCTCAGAGGTGAGGTGTGTAGTTCAGTGGGGTGACCCGAGGAGAAATTTCAATGTTGTCACTAACTGATTATAATACTCCTTCAAAATTCAACTCCCTATGAGAAAAGATGGGATTTTTACTTTCAATTTTACTCTCCCTTATCATAAACTTGCAAAGAAATTCCTTGGTCTACAACAAGGATTAGCAGATAGTATTTTCGGTCTGAGGGCCATATGGTCGCTATTGCAGCCACTCATGTGACTTTAAAGTATGAAAGTAACCAAGATTAACATGTAAATGAATGGGCTGTGTTCCAATAAAATTTTATTTATGAGCCTGAAATTTGAATTTCAAATAACTGTCCCCTGTCATTTTCTTCTTTTGTTTCTTTTCCCAGTCACTTAAAAAAATGTTAAAGCAGGCAGTGAACCACATATGGCCTACAGACTCATGTGCCAACCACTAGACCAGTAGGAAGAGTCTGCACTGGGCCATCATCAAAGCACAAGAGCTCATGTGTCTTTCTACGCTCACCAACCACTACTTCAAAACCTGTGCCTGCATCCCACACACACCAGTTACCCACTGTTCCTCCCAATGACAAGTCTCACAAAGCACACCTTCTGATGCCCTCAATTCAGTTTTCCTTGCCATATCCCATTTCTCTGAAAACTAGGCTGTTGAAATTACCTGGTGCGGTACTAGATACAGTATTTGTCTCACCCCATATTGGCTCAGCTAGCCAGAGGCCAAGTGGTCTGCCTACCTCTCCTCCTCTGTTAAGAGCTGCTGCCTCTGGAACCACTGGATGAACTTTTGGTCCGGGCTCATGCAGTAGCTATTGCAAGCGGACTGTAAGAGCTTTATTTGAGCAATCACTTCAAACTCCTAGAGCAGATGGAAAATCAGAGGCGAAAATAATAAGAATCACCAAATACAGATCTTTTCCACATGAATATATATACCACTTTAGGATAAAATACTTGAAAATCATCTAAGAGGACTCTGAAATACTACTTTCTTAAAAATAATAAGCAAGTAATTCTTAACGGTTCTAATTCGCCAGCAGAGGATGGGGCCTGGTGGTAAAGCATTGTTCAGTGACTCAAGGCCTTGGGTTTGATCTTAGCACTAGGGGAAAAAAAAAGGAATCTCTCAAGTCCTCCTATGCTTTAATTTTTAATCCTCTTTCTCCTTGAGACAACAGCTCAGATGAATAAAACCCAGGAAACTAGTCACTAGCTAAAGCCATATGGGTTTTCCTTCTCTATTTCGTTTTCATCTTTGGAATGGAAAGTTCTTTAAGATTTTTCAAAGTTTAAGTACTTGATGAATATTTTCTACTTCTATTTCTTAAAATATGAAGGAAACAAATGCTTTAAGTCAAGAAGGTCCTGAGTTCCCCATTTCTAACTTCTTCAATCCACAATAAACAAACTTTGGTAGGGCTGACTATCTAAACAGTCCAGGCCTCATAAAGTTGAATGTTTAGATTTCCTGAATCCTTAGATTTTTACTATGCCAGTAAATCATTTAACTAAATCTTCTAAAGCTCACAAAAGGAGCAAGTATATAATTATGTCCAAGATTATTTATATCTTTTTAGATGCTTCAATGGCTCCTTTCTTAAAAGTCAGCAATAGGTATAAACTTTAACTTTAGGCTTTATATTCAAACGTTCCAAACATTTAATATCTTAGTCTTAAAAGGAAAGAGATTAGTGTACAGGCTTATTTTGAAGTTAAAGGTTACTGTGGAGGCATAACTGAATTTTTAAAAATATATCCTTACAGGATACAATCAACACTGTAATTTTAAGAACTAGCTGATGCCATGCGGTGACCTCAGCGTAGGGCTCTGTAGTGACATGGGGTATTTATCATCCTGCTAAAAGAGGTAAGAATGATGGCAGGTTTGCCTTAGTTCAAGTTCCTATCTTGTTACTGGGGAGCTCAGCCTGGCTAGCTCCGTTGGTGCTGTTGATTTAAAGTGCAATGCTATTTCCTCCTGAAAGTTTCTGCAATCTACAAATTAAGTCTAGAAGCCACTCCACTATGCCTCTCTAAGCCCTTTTCAGAGATGTTACAATTATTTTCTTATCCTCCTTCCTGGATTGTGATTTCCATGCGAGCACAGCCCTCTGGCTTTTCCTCTACTACAATCCACAGAGCCCGAGTGGTAGGTACAATAACAGTGCTTGTGGAATGAAAATGAATTTAAAAAACAATGAACTATGGGGTAAAGTTATTTTGCTCACTGAATTTCCTTTGAGTCATTTAAATGTCTATGTAAACATGCTATTTGACACACATAAAAAATAACAAGTTCTTAAGACTGTTTAATCTTTTTATACCACAGTTCAGAACTATTCTATTTACAGACAGATTCAAATCGATGTGGAAGATCCATTCCCTGCTGACAGGAAAGGGAAAAAAATCTACACTGAATAATGAAGACCACATCTCTTCCTCTCCCAAACAGAATCACAAGAGTTAACCATCTTTAGTAATTTCATCTGTTAGGAAACCCTTCTTAGTAAAGAGAACTTGCTATTTTTTTAACTGATGAAAATTGTACAGTCCATTAACATGAATTATGTCATTTATTTCTTTGTAATAAAAAACACTTAAAATTTACTCTCAGTAATTTTCAAGTACAAAATACATCACATTATTTTTTAAATAAAAATAATCTTATTCTTTAGTGTTCAAAAATATATCACTAACTATAAGATGAACCTGGTTTTGCTGAACCTGATTGCAAAGAAAATTAATAGAGGATAAGGGAAGAAATTACCCTTGATTTCTGTTCCTTGTATTTTTTGGTCTGCTTATTATTTGGTTAGTTTTCTATGTTATTGAACCCAGGACCTCACACATCCTAGGAAAACATTCTATCCCTGACCCACACCTCTAGCTCTACCTTTAATTCCTTAATAGGGATTGGAGTTAGCAGGATATGATTTGAACCCTGATTCTGTTACCGATTCCAGTTATTTGATTTCTGGACTCTTGGTTTTCTCACTTTTAAGCTACCTTTTAAGGTGAGGGTAGTAAAACCTACCTCATTGGTAATGTAGAAGAACATCAAGCATAATGACATACAATAATGCCCAATAGGAGTTAGTGCTTTATGCTTGCCTCTATCAAAAAGTTAAGTCTCTATTTCTTTCATATTTTATGCCCAGACGAAATAAAACAGAAAACCATTGCCAGACCTCTACTTACCCGTCTCCTTTTCTCAAAGTTTATGAGGCCACCCTGAAAGAAATTTAGAAAAAGATGAACCACCAAGCTACTTTGAAACACAGCCTTGTGTTGTTCTAGGTCATATTAAAATAGATCAAAGAGATGATGAAGTAATAATTGTTAATGATCCTATAATTACAGGTACTGTGGAAGAAGAGAATCATCTTAAAAAATTTAAAAACATTCGTCCCATTTATAATAGGGCAGGGCAGGTTGACAGCCTTGTCTCAAAATGTCTGGAACCAACTAGAATAATAATGATAAAGAACACAAGTCAGAACTCAAAAATATTTGAAAACCCAGTAAAGACAAAAGCTTGAATAAATAATGTTATTACATTTCTTTCTTTGACCCAAAGCAACAAAGTCAGATGCTCAGTGACTCATACTGGCAACTAAATTGTCAATGGCTTATCAAAAGGGAAGTCCCTTTCACAGGACATCATGAAAAGAGAAGTTTCAATTCCTCCTCCCCAGCTTCTATTCTCAGTAGGCTGAGTTTAACTTCTAAATCTTTGCTCACTCCCCTAATTCCCCAATGCTGATGGTGTTTCCTGAGATAAGCTCAGGAAGAGGATGTAAAGAGACACAGAGCTCAGGGAATACAGAATGCACAAACATGTCCAAAGAACCAGTGACAAACTTAGAGACTAAAACAACTTCTGCCTTTTCTATTATGGTGTCATAAAGCAAAGTGATTGCTTACAATTATCAGTGACGTGGAATATAAGTTTCCAAGCTATCTTTAAATCTCATTTCAAATAGCAAGTCTCTTCCCACCTAATATTTTACTACTGTTATTCCCACGTTGCTTGTTTTTACCTCTTTTCCTATTCCCAGAGAGTGAGTAAGAGCAAACGAGTAGAAGTAGAAGTATATTGCCTCAAACAGGTAGCAATACAAAAAAGGAGGGATATTGGAGAACATTCACAGATACGACTCGTTCTTACGCCCCAGGTAGAACGTTAGGGCATACCATCCTAACATTCTACCTGAGTTCCTACTCAATAGTAAGATTTTGCTCAGACACAATCCTTTATAAGGGCTTTTCATCACAAATGTTCATTTGTAGTTAATTGTAATACGCTATATCCTTTCGATGCATTTCAGCTCAAATTTTTACTGTTTCTATCGATTACTGCCAGCTCTGACTATCTTTAGGTATCCAAACAGAAGGCTAGAGGCTCAGGGACACCACCCACACAGAACTCACCTCAATGTAGTCCTGAAGAGCTGTGTCCAGCATGGTCAGGTCAGTCAGGAAGGTGCCCAGGTAGGGTACAGTTCCCTGCATTACACCCTGAGGAGTAATTAAAAACAAGATTGTATTTACTGCACTGAAAATGTAAGGGCTTCTGGAACCTTCACTCTGGAAAAAAAATGGTCCATTTAAGATTAGTAGCATTAATCTCTATGATTAAAAAAATTTAAACCTTACATAAATGAGATAGGAACTTCATGATCTGATGCCTAACTTTCAAAGTCATGAAGACTAAGTCTCATATACACGTAGGTTCAAATATGTTCATAACAGAATTCATATTTTACTAAGGCTCATGTTAGTGGTTTGTCTGTTCTTTGCCACTGAGTGTGGACAGTTCTGGCAATTTGGAAAGACCTCGGTTAGAAATAGGGTCACTGTTAGTAAGAGATGACTGGTGCACAATGGCGGTATGTAGACCACAAGAATATCAGACATTGGGGCTGGGAAGGTGGCTCAGTGGTAGAGCGCTTGCCTTGCATGCCTGAGGCCCTGGGTTTGATTCCTCAGCACCACGTAAGAAAAAAGAAAAAAAGCCTGAAGTGGTTCTGTTGCTCAAGTGGTAGAGTGCTAGCCTTGAGCTGAAGAGCTGAGGGACAGCGCCCAGGCCCAGAGTTCAGGCCCCACGACTAGAGCCCCCCCCAAAAAAGTATATCAGACATCTCTTAGTGACTCACTTGCAAAGAGCAGAAGAAAGATAAGGAAAAATAATGCCTTACATAGGGAAACCTGGTAAACTGAACCTTAACCAAACTAACATGACCAGCCGTGCCATGAACATGTCACCAGATGACATAATCATGCCATTCACACCTCAATTTGTGACAGTCTTTCCAAAAACCTGCAACCTCAGTCTAATGACTAAGAGAACACCTAGACTAGGGGTCTTTCCCAAGGACAGTGGGACAGTACTCCTTGGTACTTCTAAGGTCATGTAAACCTGAAAAGACTGAGGTGCTGTGGCCGGGAGAGACTGAGAAGACACGACAACTAGAGCAGCATGGCAGGCTGGACAGGGGACTGGAACAAGACAGACGGACTGGAAGACTGGTGACACCCCCAAAATAAAGTCTGGATTCTAATCATTCGCATTATGCTAATAACTTAACAATGACAGATGTGTCATGGCTATATAACATGTCCATGGCGGGGGAGACTGGTAAAGGACTCACTTGCATCAATCTGCCATTATTACAATATAAAAGGTAGAAGCACCTCAACATGCAGTTAGAAGAATATACTATGGGGGCTGGGAAGGTGGCTCAGTGGGAGAGTGCTTGCCTTGCTGCATGAGGCCCTGGGTTCGATTCCTCAGCACCACACTAGCAGAAAAAGCCAGAAATGGCGCTGTGGCTCAAGTGGTAGAGTACTAGCCTTGAGCTGAAGAGCTCAGGGACAGTGCCCAGGCCCAGAGTTCAGGCCCCATGATTGGCAAAAAAATATATATACTTATGACCGGGCGGCAGTGGCTCACACCTATAATCCTAGCTACTCAGGAGGCTGAGATCTGAGGATTGCGGTTCAAAGCCAGCCTGGGCAGGAAAGTCCAAGTCCATGAGACTCCAATTAGCCACCAGAAAAACTTAAGTGGCACTGTGGCTCAAGTGGTAGAGCACTCACCTTGAGCTGAAGATCTCAGGGACTGTGCCCAGGCCTAGAGTTCAAGTCCCAGGACGGGCAAAAAAAAAAAAAAAGGAAAAGAAAGGAAAGAATATACTATGCTCATTTCAATAATTCTCCTTACAAAATATCTCTGTTCTCCATGTAACCACCAGGCACAGCCAACCTGTCCTCTTGTGTTCAGGTACTTTGCGTTCCCTGCAGGAACGTAAATCTTGAGGCGGGCAAGGCTGGGCTGCTGGGCATGAGGCTGGTTGCCTCCTCATTCAGTTCACACCAAGCAGGGCTTGTCCTTAGGAACTCACTGTCCTTCTCATTATACACACAAGGTCTCATCCTCAAATACTCGCCCCACTCCTTTGCTAACAGCTATTTTTAACTTTGTCTTTGAACAACCAGAAAGTTGGAAACACTGTGAGTTTTATAGGTTTTATGTTACAAAGGAGTCTGGGCATTCAAAAATATTCTGATTCATGTCCAGCTTTCCAAAGAAAAAGGAAATCTTTTCAAGGTAGATATGAGAACATGCAGTTTGTCCTTTTACTGGTCCTATGCTAAAAGTTAGGAATTCAACATACAGCTAAAGATGGTAATTATCTTTCAGCCTTCAGAAGGGAGTCATGGTTCTCCTTTGAGTAGTGAAAAACTAGAAAGGTTTGGTTGGGCTATAGGGTTCGGAAGGAGAGTTGGCAATGGCTAGAAGACTTGCAAACAAATACAATAATTTCTGCGTACAAGAACTCTCCTGGAAGAAGATACCTTCATGTCCCAGAAGCTGACAAAAGCAGGAAAGCCAGGAGGCTTCCAGCCCAAAGTAGCGGCAGCATCTGAGAGCAACAGTGGGTGGAAGAGATGGTAAGAGGGATACACACATATCTGATGCAAAGTTTGCCTTACAGTCAAGGGGGAAAATGGCCCCCGAAAACATGATTAGCAGGCCTCAGACTTCCTCACTATTGGGCCAAACGAGAAGAATGGGCCAAATGGAAGACACCTGTGCTGGGCCACCCTGCATCTGTGTGCTCTCAGAGAGGAACAGCGCTGACATACCATATCCTTCTGCAGCTGGAGCCGCCTCTGGGTTCGCTTCTGGTTTTCTTTCACACTGCTGTCCAGATTTGCAAATTTTGAGGTTCCTTCCTAAGAAACAGAGCACACAGAGAAGAGGGTTGGGAGGTGCCCATTCTGGAGAGAAGTGAAAGGGCCTCTGGTTTCTGGAATGCAACCTTCACAAGTCTCTTAATGCCATGCGAACGAAGAAGCCTCCAACAGGCTCTTGAGTGGTTTTGTGCCTGTTTGGCTGGGCTTCAAGTTGGTCTCTTTGTTTAAGGCCTGGTGGTTTTGATTGTCCTGTTTGTCCTCCACTGTGACAAGTGTCAAATTTGGATATAAACTTGATTATCACTACAGCTTCTGGAATAGGACGTATTTTTACACATGGTAAATTTCACTCAATGTCATAGCATGTTCTGCAAATGAAGAACTCCTCCTCTGTCCATTTTGTGATCTCTTGATAGAGGCCTGGAATGGATTGGCTGGCATTCTGTGAAAGAAAGGAACTAACTCTGGGATTTCTTCGTGAAATGAAACTTTTCTATCAGAAGTTGTCTGAGGAAGTACAGTCTGGTGGCATACCACCAACTTGTGAAAATCAGACCTTTATCCATTTTCCCCTTTTCCCTAGTCCGTCCTCCTTAATTGCCTTCCGGGCTTGGAAGTCTTACAAACCTGGTAGCCAGAGGACAGCTGGCCACTCTTTCTCCCCCACTGTCTATTGTAAAAACGAACTCTTGTACATAATGACTAATCATGAGTTTGCTGATGGAACATAAAGTGTTTTGGTTTTGTGGTTTCGGAGTCTTATTAAGTTCACATTTTCCAGGAAGTACATGAATGGAAAGCAAATTTCACAATTCAGGAGTGTGGAACTTCTATGCAAGTTTCTCCCTCAGTGTTCCCTAGGTTTATTATATTACCTTACTGTACAATTGCAAGAGCATTCTTGGTCCAGGTCGTGGCTAAGGCAAGCATGCATATATTCTATCATTAACCAGCCCTAACCCAGGGCCTGGGTGTGACAGAGCCCACAGTAACCCGTGATCCATTTTAGTTCTCCCATTACAAATGGTAACAAGATTCTCCCACATAGTATTCCTCCTGGGCAACACATGCTAGTAATCTAGCTCATGCTAATTCCTGTGCTAGGTGGTTCCAGTCCACCCAGACTATTGGGAATTTGTTTGGAGTCAGTAACTGAATCTGTCTAATATAAATATGTGTGCCACTTCTGTACACTAGAAGTATGTAGTTCTTCAGGTCTCCCTTTATTTAGGTCCTTGATCAAAGGCAGAGGAATACTATGAAAATTATTGCAGAGAGAGCTAAGATTCTTTTTTATTATATTTTATTACCTTTAAGTACTTGTATGCAGGGGTTACCATCCAAGAAATCAGTTTAAAAGTACAATGCATCTTAATTGATGTCACCCCTTTCATTATTCTCCTCCATCCCTCCCAAACTTACTCCTCCCCTCAATTTTGCTAGTTGCATTGCAAATGCATTGGATAGTACAAGTACCTTCTCCCCCCACCTCTTCTCTTCATTTGTCTGTCTCCCTTCCCATCCGCCCCCCCACCGCAGACATCTCAAGTACCAGCTTCCTGGTGTTCATTTTGTTGGACTGTGAGTTCATTTTTCTAAGGAATTAGAAGATCTAAAATTCGTCATGAGGATTTCTGAAAAGTGAAAAGGCTCCTACAAATTGATGTAGAACAGCAGAGGTGAAAGGGATCTTTCGCTGCCACTAGCAGGAAAGACAGACCCGAGATGTTTAACAAAAACACGTAATGATGTCATGACTTTATGATTTCATGAGAATGAGATTCCATCCTAACTGCAGCACTAACAACACTGAGAAGCGGGCATGGTGGTCTATGCCTTAACAGCACTTGAGAGGCAGAGGCAGGAATAGGGTAAGTCTGAGCCAGCCTGGGCTGTCTAGGAAGACCATGTCTCAAAACACTTTAAAAACCATTACCACTCTTCCAATGAGGTCTCAGGTGACAACCTACTTACTTGTCATACACAGTTTTCCTTCCTATGTCTAAAGTCCCCTCTGCTGTGCTGTTCTCATACAATCCCTCGACTGTTCTTAAGACTTTTCTGCCTCCTGTGCTGCTCACGCTCCGACTCTCTGAGTGACTCTTCCATCTGTCAAGTCAGCTCTCTCTTATCAGTATGCTCAGGTCCTTAAAAATACTATCCAAACCCAAGACTTGAATCACCACCCATGTCTGGAAGAATTCCAAACTTCTCCCTTTACCTCCACCAACTCCCTAACTCCTGGCCCTTCACTTTCTGTCTCTCCTCACCTCTGCCTTAGTACAAACTTCTCACCTCTCACCTTCTCTTTATTTTCATCTTTGGCAGACTTCGGCTGCCCTCACCCATATTGTTCTGGGGGTTCAGAGGGACTCTTCTATCAAGTCTATGAGGACTTTGTCTACAAGGCACTGCATTGATTTCAAGAAATATTGGTTGAGTTATAGCTCAGAGGCAGTAGGCAATTTTTATTTGACTAGGTCATTACCAGTTTTGGTCGTCTCCTGTTTCAATTTTGATTGCTCATTGTGGTGCTTCCCAAAACATGCATCCCTTCAGCGAGCCAAAATTCTAGGGCTTTCTTTTTTTTTTGCTGGTTCTGGGGCTTGAACTCTGGGCCTGAGTGCTATCTCAGCGCTCTTCAGCTCAAAGCTAGCGCTCTACCGCCTAAGCTACAGCGACACTTCCGGTTTTCTAGTGGTGTTTTGGAGATAAGAGTTTCACAAACTTTCCTGCCCGGGCTGGCTTTGAACCACGATCCTCAGATCTCAGCCTACTGAGTAGCTAGAATTACAGGCCACCGATGCCCAGCTAGTTCTAGGGCTTTCTAACAGCTGTTTATATCAACTTAACCAGGAGGCATTCTCACCAAAAGTCACAAGAATCAGGACCATTTGGTGGATCTACTTTCCTGTTGCTTTGAAATTGGGGTATAACAATTGTAACACAATCTTTGAGAAGAAATAAGATTTTCAACAATTAAAGTAAAGCCCCAGAATTGTGTTAATTATTAGGTTGACTGCTTCATAATGTTACAGAGGTGGCATATTACATTTACCCACAAGCAGAAGATAAACGAAGATTCCCCAACTACAAATCAATATGAGAAACAGAGCCTAGTAGTTTTCTTTAGCAGTTCTTCTGAGAACCTAAATACTTTAATTTCACTTTTGAAAGCTGTGCTAAAAATTTACACTCAAAATTCTATACTTCATATGAGTAATGATCAACAAAGATGAAAGGAAAAGACACACATACAAACACACACACACACACACACACACACACACACACACACACGAACTACCTAAAGCATTCCACTCTCATTAATGATGATGCACAGACCACATCAATTCATAGCCAAGTTTTTCATTTTGTTGGGATGTGAGCCATATATAAAATTTAACTTAGAGTACTTGGGTAAACTTGTACATTTAAGAAAGGCTCATGGGATCCCTAATGTCTAGATACAGTTTTGTTTCTAAGATTTCAGCCAAAAGACTGCCACCAAGCAATGAGCTGCACAGTATTCAATTAATCTACCTTAGAAAGATGACTCAGGGCTATTGGGATTTAAGTATGTGGCTCCAGTTAGTCTGGCTTTGTGTTATGTGCAAGGACACCATAAAACCATCTCTTTCCAGCCATATGAGTTTCCATTTAAAGTCTGCAGAGGAGGGAGGTGAAGCAGGGAGTAACACAATCCAGCAATCACTGTTTAGTGTGCAGTTAATCAGGTAGTTCAAACCTGAAGTCAGACCTCAGCATAAACTGACCTGCTCCTATCATCTACTCCAAGAAGGAGCTAATAGCAGGCACATTTTGAAATTCATGGGAATGAGGAAACCATCAATTCATGTGGTCAATGTCGGAGTACATAATACATACCAGATACTATATTAGGCATTATCCAGGGAAGCTAACAAGCCAGTAAGAAAGCGGGCTAAGCCCCACAGACAATACTGATAGAGGAATAATGGACTTCTTCAAGAACACATTCTATAGCACTTGGACTCGAAGGTGTCAGGGAAGCCTTAAAGAAAACTGGGGCTGGGTACAAGTGGATGGTGTCTGGAATCCTAGTTACTTGGAAAGCAGAGATCAGGAGGAACATAGTTCTAAGCTGTCTTGGGCAAATTTTGTGAGATCCCCCATCTCAACAGTACAGGCTGGATGTGGTGTGCACCTGTCACCCTGGCTCTATGGGAAGTACACATACGGTCCCAGGCCAGCCTAGACAAAGCTGGGGAACCTTATCTCGAGAACAACCAATACAAAACAAGCTAGAGATGTGGCTCAAGCAGGAAAGTGCCAAGGAAGAAGCCTTGAAATCAAACTACAGTATTACCCAAAATGGAAAAAGACAAGAAGACTAGGTTGGACTCAGAAAAGAAGGGGGAAGACCAAAATTGACACCTTTACCAGAAAAACTAGCCTATGAGTTTTAGATTAGAGTTTGATAAGAATTCTCAGCTGGGTATCTTTTCTTAGGAACTCTACTTGTCCTTGACTTTCATTTCCATTCCAGATATCTTCTCTAAGCTCAATTACTTAGTTTATGCTTTATTCATTTTCATTTTCAGGCATACTTTGGTCTTATAAGTCTATAACTTACTTAGTACTAAAAATAATGTATGTTTGCATAGTGCGTTCGCATATTTTACCATAATCAATCTTTAAGTCAATTCTATGAAGTCAACAGATCCATTACCATTATTACCTATAACTTACAAAAAATAGGATCCAAACTTTTAACTAATCTAAGTTAGGGCTTCTTCTGTTATAGGATACAGACACACATATGTATATGTGTATATATATATATATATACACATTTCATATATATCTATATATATAAATATATGCCTATATCTATAGATAGATAGATAGATAGATAGATAGATAGATAGATAGATAGATAGATAGATAGATAGATCTAGACTGAAATTCAAAAATCCCACAGAGCAGAGACTTGGGAATTAATGAGGTTACATTGCCATTCATTATACAGTACAAAATGAATGCCAATCCACATCTGCTGAACTACTGATTAATCTTCTCTATGGCATTGTGCCTGAAGAGCTTTATGCCTAAGTAAAGAAGATCTTTATGCCTAAGTAATAAAAGCACAGGTTTTGAATCTAAGTTTTAGCTTTACTCCCTGTTATACGTGTACCTAGGGGCATGTAACTTCCCTCTCTGTCTTGGCTACAAAATGAAGACGATAAGCCCTATTTTATAGAAAGGCTATGAAATTAACACCTGACCTATATTAGCTCTCCTGATGGTTGTTCATAATGTCATCTGTTTTATTTGACTACTTATTATTTAATGTCCACAGCCATCAACTATACATGAACTCTTGGAAACAAGGTCAGTGTTCCTTATCTTCATATTTTTAGAGGTGGGTTCAGTTCTTTACTCCAATTAGCCATTTAACACATTTCTGGATAAATCTCTCTTGTCTAGCATGCTGTTCAGAAGTCATCATTCATCTTGCTAACTGATAGGTTGTGCAATGTGGTCCAAATAAAGGGTGTGGAATTGCAGACTTGGCCCCTGTCACTTTAGAAGATGTTTTGCTGAGAGAGAATATTCCAGGGCCTCTCACCCAGCCAGTGGCCTGCCCTTGGTATTTGCAGAGTTGCTTGTTAAAGAGGTACACATATGAATGCAAGTTTCACAATCTGGTTGTGTAACAGGGAAGCTAAGAAGGACAGAGTAGAAGTTCAATTGGACTTTGAGCTTTCTTGGTCCCACATTTTCCTAGATTATGCATAAAACACAAAAATTCTGCTTTCTCAGGGGATTGAAGGAATGTAAAATGCCCTCCAGCTACTCTTCCCTTGAATGGATTCCAGAGCTGTCAGCAGTGCTACCCAATAACCTCCCTGTAACCTCCCCGAGAGCCTCACCTTCATGAGTAGTTCCCGGCTGGTCAAATGGTTATTGTGGTCTGAGAAGATATCTGACAGTTCTTCAAACATCAGCATTCGGTCCCTAAGAAAATAGATTAAGAAAATATTAACAATGAACACACAGTAAAATCCTGATACCTTTGGCCAAGCTGCCCTCAGAACCTACAACTAAAACAGAATGCTCCACTCTCAGGCCTGAGGAGTAATATGAATGCATATAAAACTAATGGTTTTCTTCAGGAAGGTGGCTTCTTTTTTAATTTCAAGGTTGAACCTGGCTGCCTTGGTGAAACAGGAGTATTTCCTAACATTCATATTATGATCGTAAAAAATAGTTGTTCATTGAGGCATCAAGTTATTCAATTAGGGCATATACTCTTCAGTGAGGTAAAAAAATATCTGAAATGTCCTCATTATCTGACTTATGTACCTGTAACCCCTCTGTACATTACCTTTACAATAAAAATAATTAAAAAGAAACTATCTCAGCAACACATACAAAGCCCAGTGGGATCTGAGAGATCATCCTGGATGGTTCCCGAATTTAGAGGAAGATGCATGGCCAAGATGCTGCCCAGGTGTTCACTAGTAACTGCAGAGTCAGAGTCTTTATTTTCTGTATCACTGATCAGGGTGAGAATATCATAGGAGAACCAGGTGGGCTTTCCAGGCAGTAGTGGGTTGGGAAGATTGGGAGGTGGTAAGTTAAAATCTCAGCTCTGCCACTTGTTTCCTAAGTGATCTTGGAGAAGCTGCTAATTCTTCTGAGCTGTATTTTTCTTAGCTGTACAATGGAAATACTGCTACCCGGTCATAAGAACGCTATGAAGGCTAGGTGCTAATGGCTCACACCTGTAATCCTCGCTACTCAGAAGGCTGAGATTTGAGGATTGGGTTTGAAGAATGTCTAGGCAGGAAAGTCGATGAGGCTCTTATTTTTCTAGTTAGTCACAGAAAAAGCTAGAATTAGCCAAAATGTGGCTCAAATGATAAAATACTAGCCTTGAAGGACAGTGCCCAGGCCCAAAGTTCAAGCCCCAGGGCTGGCAAAAAAAAAAAAAAAGGATGCTATGAAGGTGAACAGAGTGATGTATGTATAGTACATGCCCTACCCCCATCCCATATCCTGTACCTCCGGAGCATCCTGCTTGTTCCTACATTACATCCAGAGTCACTAAGTGGATGGTTCTGAAGGCAGAAGGGCATATCCTCACATATGCAATACTTTCATTACCATGAATATGCCATATTATGAACTTCTTTCATTACAATGTATATACTACTTGTATCAGAAAGTAAACTATTAGAAATAGTTTGTATTTTGGGAGAAATAGCCAAGAAATTGTACATAATCCTAATTAGAGAAAAGTAAGTAGGTAACATCTATCTGAAAGCCAAAAATGTAAAGGATTATAGGGAAAGTGATAGCCAAATGAGATATCTTTTTTAAAAAAGTTATTGTAAAGGTGATGTACAGAGGAATTACAGTTACATAAGTAAGGTAATTAGATATCTTGACCCTGTCTCTTGAACTTATCAATGGAGTGAACAAAGCTTATATGGAAGGATCTTCCTAAGGAATTGATATTCTCCAGCATCCCTGTTAAAATACAAACCAACTAGATAATTAAGAGACAAACCAGCCAGGTGCTAGGGGCTCCTGTTGTAGGCCTAGCTCCTTAGGATGTTAAGATCAAAGGCCAGAGAATCAAAGCTGGAAGCCATTGTGGCCAAAAAAGTCCTAGAAATCCAACCTCCAAAATAGCCAGCAAAGACTGAAGGTGTGGCTTAAGTGGTAGTACACTAGTGATGAGTAAAAATACTAAGTGAGGGAGTGGGGCCTTGATTTCAAGCCTGTTACCATCACACACACACACACACACACACACACACACACACACACACACCCCAGCTTTTTGCTATTAATTTGAGGTATGATTCAAGTGGGCAATCAATCAATACTGGCAATCAATCAATCCATCAAACTAGACACTCAGAACAGAATTTAGCTTTCCAGAAGCTGAATTTTTTGTGTTTGTTTTTGAAAAGTCATTTAAAAAGCCACCTCGATGAATGGATCTTCTCATATGATAACCAACCACAATGATTAAGATACAAGTGCACAAAAAAATTAACACTTCCAGAAAACTAATTAACCAATCAATAAATGGGGCAAAGGAGCTAAAGAGAAACTTCTCAGGAAGAGAAGTAAAAATGGGGGGCTGGGAAGGTGGCTCAGTGGTAGAGCGCTTGCCTTACATGCATGAGGCCCTGGGTTCGATTCCTTAGCACCATATAAGCAAAAAGAAAAAAGCTGGAAGTGGCGCTGTGGCTCAAGTGGTAGAGCGCTAGCCTTGAGCTGAAGAGTTGAGGGACAGCGCCCAGGCCCAGAGTTCAGGCCCCATGACCGGACCTCCTCCCGAAAAAAAGGCAAATAGACATATGAGAGAATCCTCATAATATCCCTGGCCATAAAGGACATGCAAATCAAAACAACTTTGAGATTCTAGCACACCTCAATTGGATTGGCCAACATCAAGAATCTGAACAACAACAAATGCTGGAGGGAATATGGGGGAAAAGGAAGGAATATAAACTAGTACAACCACTCTGGAAGGAAGTTTAGAGGTTCCTCAAAAAATTATATCGAGAACTTTCTTTCCTATGACCCAGCTACTCTCGGACATCTACCCAGATCATTACAAATCAGGATTCATTAAAGACATTTGAACATCCATGTTCCTTGCTGCATTATTCACAATTGCCCAGTTATAAAAATAGCCCAGATGCCCTATAATAGATGAGTGTAAAAAAATATTATGTCATTTGCAGAGAAATGGATGGACCTAGAACAAATCATGCTAAATGAGGTAAGTGAAGTTCAGAGGGACACACAGCGCATGAAGTTTTTTTTCATATGTGGAAGCTAAATCTAAAATACAACTGGACATGGAATTCTATGCCTCCCTCAGAAAAAAATGGCATTGCCTCATTTGTTAGGAAATGGAAAGACTTGGGAAAAAATTATATTAAGTGAAGTAAGCCAGGCCCAAAGAACCATAGGTCCCATGGTTTCCCTTGCTTGCAATGACTAGGACATGTCTAGGACAAGCAAAGAAGGTCAAAGGCTATGTACACATGACCACATAAGACAATGTTAAGCAAAATGTACCCCAAGACAGGGACACAAATGTTTTTTTTCTTATTAGCATTTTTATTGTTCTTATAATGCTCTATGTGATTCTTTTTTTTTCTTGAGTATGTTCTACCCTCATGGTATAACCCCTGTTTTCACTAGATTTGATGCCAGTGTTCTGCACCTTGTATATACATTTTTATAATTTGGGGAGGGGAAGGGATCTTGGGGAACGCTTAAATGGGGATGCAGGCTGACCCACTGTGGCGATAAGATGTACCAGACACTATGTTGAAAATGAACTTTACAATGTGTGTGGGGAGGGGGGGAGGAGTCGGGGAGGTGGGGAGGGAAGTGATGGTGAGGGGGGGAAAGGAGAAGGTAACAACGCTTGCTAAGAAATGTACTCATTACCCTACTCATGTAACTGTAACCCCTCTGTACAACATATACAGAGACTATACAGGACTTTAGACATTCACACACAGCTAGACTAAAGGAAGATACCCTTAGAAGATGAACTTAAAAGTGTAACTTATCTGAATGTTTAAAATACCATTTATTGAAACCAATTCCAGGAAGTGGAAACAGGGTTGTGGGGGGGGGGTGGTGTTTATTTTTGCTTGGTTCTTTTTCTTTTTAGTGAGGACAGAAGGGGGTACAGAAAAGAAGAGAGGAAGGGAGAAGAAATGCAAACTTGTTGTTCAGTATACATTATGTGGAAAATGAACTACGTAACTTGAGGGCAGGGGTGAGAAGGGGAAACTGGGAAAAGTGAAGGAAAGGGTGGCATTGTACTCGTTCTCTGCCTTATGAAATGGCAGCCCCTCTGTATAACTCCTTAATCATAACAAGAAAATAAGATTCTATTTTTAAAAATATGATAATGCTTTTTTTAAAAGATACAAGTTTGCTATTTTAATTGTTGTTTTACCTTCAAACTTGCTCGAGAAGCAGTCTTAGGTTGGCTAGGTGAATTCTCCATAATGTCCTGTTACTCAACCACTAAAAAAAGATACGGTTGCAAAAAAGACATGGCTGCATTCTCCCTGTTTCTGATACCACAGCAGGGTGGAGAATGGTGGGGTAGGAAGGGAAGGGGAGGTGATACGGGGCAGGAGGACACTATCTCTTCCTGGTCTTCCTATTCTAGCTCACCAGGGACTATCACGTAATGATTTCCATGGCCCACATCTTTTGTAAAGTATCTGTGAGAATCAATCAACTGAGCAGTTTCAAACAGAGTCACCTTCGTTATTGAAAATAATAAAAGAGGACAAAGAACTCAAGAAAAGAGCAGCGATCAAGAAAATTACATTGGACTTTGGACAGCCTAACTGCCAGTTTTTCTCCTGATAGACAGTGGTATCATAAACACAGCATAAGCTTTGGACTCCAAATGGCTGGCCTTGTAATCTTAAGATAATCTACGGTAACTCTTTTTACCCATCACAGAAAGATTCAAAACATAATATGAGAGACCCCTCTGAATAAAGATATCAGCTCATCAGCAAGCTTGAATCCTGAAGATTTGTGAAATTCTGGTTTGTCAATGAGTCCAGCCCCTTAGGGCTTAAGCAGCTCTCACTGACAGTGAGAATCTAGATCTCCATTCTGATTAGAAAAGCTGCCACTTCCGCTATGGGGAAGTCCCATCTCCAGAACCAGCTGTCACCCCTCCTCAAACATATTTTACTGCCTTCTGAGACAGACATGCAGATATTCCCCATTCTTCCCTGATGCAACCGGACATCCTGACCTAAGCTCAAACCCAGGAAACTTTGGACACTGCTGGTATGATTGGTACCCATGACACAAGTCTTAACCTCTAAATCTTTTCTGACACAGGACCAGAATTGTCCCTCTCTGACCATCCTCTCCTTTGCCAAATACAAGATGTCTGGTCTGCAGGCAAAGTTATATAAGTAGAGATGGTAGCTACAGTGATATAATAAGAATACTAAATTGTCAACTATTCTAAGAAATCAGAAGAAACACAGAACAGGACCTGGTCAGTTAGTAATCTCAGTCGGAGACCTAGAGAGGAACACTTGCAGGCTTTTTTTTCTCTATTTTAAGTATTCTTTTATTCTTTTAATTTATTTACTGTTATAGTAAATGTGATTATGGGGTTATGGTTACATAAATCAGATAAAGAGTACATATCTTTTTGAGCAATGTCACCCCTTCCCTCGCTCTCTCAGCTTTTCCATCCCATCCCACAATTCATTTTCCACATAATATCTAGTGAGTATCACTGCTGAATTTGTTCACCCTTTGTCCTACAATTTCTGTTTGTTTTTTTTTTTTGGATCTGTTGTGGGGCTTGAACTCTGGGCCTGGGTGCTGTCCCTAAGCTCTTCAGCTCAAGGTGAGTGCTCTACCACTTGAGTCACAGCTCCACTTCCTGTCCTATAATTTCTGTACGCCCTCAAACCCTTCCAAAGACAGATAAATAAGCAAACAAAAGGAAACAAAAACAGCAACAAAGAAAAAAAAGTCCTCTTGCTTCCACTTCCTGGAGTTCATTTCAATAAATATTATTCTGTATGGTCAGATACACATAGCTATTGTACCTATGGGAGCCTCTCCTACAAATATCCTCCTTTGGTCTCATCCTGCGTGAATGCCTAGCGACCTGCATGATTTATCATGTCCCAGTGCATTTTTTTCTTTTACCATCCAGTATGTTTACTTGTATATTAATAGGCACATTCTAGTTACCACAAATGAGGGAAACCATGCAACTTGTGTTTCTTTGGCTCTGCCTTTTAATATGCTGGAGCAAGAATGGAGAAAATAGTTTCCTACTGAACATCTAGAACTAGTATCCTAACAGCACTCTAGGACTATGGAATGAGGCTGAAAAATAACCAAGAGTGATGGAAAATTGCCCTAACTTCTTAACCCTATATTTCATCCTTCAAAATCCAAAAAGTAAGGACAGCCTTCAAATCAGCCCCCAAAACCAATAACCATGACTCTCACACACTTTGAGATGGAATATGATTTCTACAGCAACCCTGCCGCAGAGCTCACTAATGACTGTGTGTGAAATGCACCCTCTCCAGAACACACAGAGGATTTCAAATATGTTCCTCTTGCCACATAAAACAAACTAGAAAGGTAAAGACTCCAGAGCACTGGGACAGCAGATAATCACTGGGACAGAGGAGAGCGGAACAAACACTTGGGGAACTTACTTTGGGACAGCAGCCCAAGTCTTTTTCAACCGATAGATGGAATTGGACTGCAGTGCAGATACGATGGCTCTCAAGGAGGAAAAATTCTTCAGGATTCTACATTCCTGTAAGGGGAATGATGAAGACATAAAAGGCATAAATATCAATATTACGGTGAGTTGGTGGTTTCCTGTGGTAGAGGTATCACAGCTGCTCTGAATTCTTACCACTAAATAAGCAGCTGTATAAATACTGCACATCAAAAAAGTGGCTCCTTCTTCCCTCCCCAGTCACTAAAACACTTTATAGATTTTGGCACTGTAGGCTTGTTTTTCTCCCTTTAATATATTTTTGCGTTGTTGTTACAGTTTTATAGTTTCCAGCCTCCCCAGTAAAAACACGAACGGAGGTGAGGGGACAGCGCTATGCTACAGAAAGCGACTTTCTTCTGTCCAAAACACACATCCTAAAAATACACATGAAGAATCACTGGATCCTTTAGACCCACACCACCAACTGGCAGCAGCCACTTGAGTTCACATAGTTTCAAACATCTCATGACCAACCCTGTCCTGAGAGGTGGATATAATTTAGCAGTAAAAATTCACCACAAGTTGAACTTTGGCTTTTATGCTCTTAGCCAAAGGGAAATATTTTTATACACATTCATTTGATTTCTCATTGGCTTGTCCCACAATCAAAAAACCTTCAGAAACACCTCGGTGCTTCAATGCTTTCAAAATAACCTGGGCTTTTAAAATAAGATTCATTTTGCATTGTTTTAAAACAAAATAGAAAAAAGAATGGAAATATTCTGTCATTTGCTGGATATGGAAAGAGGCGCCTACTTAAACTTTGGCTCCCATAAGGAGGTGAACCTAGAGCATCAGCAGGCTGATGGAATTGGAGTCAATGTCTTGCTGCATGAGTATCAGGGAGTAAAAAGCAGTCAGGAACAGGGTTCCATTCTTGCCTGGCCTGGTGAGTGAACTACGCATATGTCAAAAGCGATGCTTCACATACAGGCACGTGGGAGGGTAACACATACACTGTTTATTACTGAATAGAGCCTGTCAGTATACTTGGCTTTGTGTAAAACATGTAGGGCAAGAGGCCCCTGGATAGTTGGGCATAAATTCAAATCACTCCAAGGATCATTTCATGAAGTAATGCTTATCCTAACTATGAAGGAAAAACAGCATTTTCTAATTTAGCTTGCCAAAATCTAGCTACTGAAAACTATGCCAAACAAAACCTTGAACATCTTCTTTAGAGTAAATATCAATATAATTTTATAAAAGTCACATCCATTTTTTACAAATGTCTCTCCACACTGTTTCTGAGAAAGGAAGGTAGGAAGAAATGGAAGGAGAGAAACAGAGAAGAATGGAGAGCGGGGGAGAACAGAGGGAGGGAAGGAAGAAGGGAAGGCATGCAGACAAGTTCTGATATGCTATCTGGAAACTGAACTTATGACAGCATGGTTCAACAAAGGTTCAGAACCCAAACTTTGTGTTCTAAAAATCAGCAGAGTTGCAATAAAGGAACTCACATAAATTGTAATAAACATATGGAACCCGTTATTCAGAAAGAAGCTCAGACCAGGGGTTTAAAGGACTACTAGAGGCATCAAGTCCCTTTTCTAGAAAAGAGAATTTTCCAGAAAATGTGGTATAAGAACAAAAATCCACCAGAGGCCAGTACCTCCAAAAATGCCCATAATAGGTCAGAAACATTTTCTACATGTGAATTATTATCGTTGAAGCATCTTCTCAATAATAAAGGACTAGGGCTGGGAAGGTGGCTCAGTGGTAGAGCGCTTGCCTTGCATGCATGAAGCCCT
>NW_012267243.1:2250092-2337809 GCF_000151885.1 Dipodomys ordii
GGCTAGCGCTCTACCACTTGAGCCACAGCACCACTTCTGGCTTTTTTCTTTTTGTTTATGTGGTGCTGAGGAATCGAACCCAGGGCCTCATGCATTCAAGGCAAGCACTCTACCACTGAGCCACCTTCCCAGCCCCTCAAACTGTATTTCTTACATCACATAAATCTTAATTTATATTGAACTTGGACCACAAGCCATTGTTTGAGCCATAATGTGCCTCATAAAACCTGCTAAATTTTTGCCAGAAGCTTTCGAAGTGGTGAAGAGGATTTGGGACATACATATTTGAAACATAGAGAGCACTGTAAGTGCTATGATGATTATGATGCAAAATATTTTTATAATGCCAAGAGGGGAAATTCCATGATAATATCACACTCCATCTGAATTTTTGTAGTTATTTTTGTTGAGAAGCATGCTCAATTTAGAATAGGAGAAATGTTAATTGCTCATGTGACACATATCATCTCTTGCTCACTTTTGCATATTCCAAATGTCTGAAATAAGGGGCCATCTAAATGACTCAAAACAAGGCAAATTATTTATCATCTGACACCAATATCCTTGCTCTTAAGTCAAAAGCAACAAAAGAGCAAATGAAAGACTCAGATATTATGCCCTCTATTTATCGAGGCTTAATTAAAATCAAATAAGATAGTTTATTGGTTAAGATATCTAATTAAATTATAGTATCTAATTAATTATATCTAAATTGTAATATCTAATCAATACCTAATTAATTAAAATTATGGTTAAGGGTTGGCCCATACACTCCAGAACATAAGCTAATTGAATAATTATATGACAATTACTTCCCAACTCATTTCTTGTTGATGAAGCTTCTTTCACCTAGAAGGTAAAATCTTCTTTAACTTTCAAATGCCAAAAATACCATTATTCACAACCAAACTGAAATATCATTCTCACCCTAACCAGAAGTGACTTCACCATTTTCATGGAAATTATGTGGTTGACTATTCTACTGGCCAGGCCCAAGTAATTCCAATAGGTTTCATCATTTCACTACTCAAACCAAATCAATTGTGTTCTATCCTTGTTATATCTCTAATGTTCATAATGCGATAGCTTACACAGAGCTCACTAAACATGTGTCCAACTACCTGAATACTATCATTTTCACTTTGTGACTAAAATGCTGAGAATTAAGGACCATATGGCATGCAGACAGTTGATCCAAGAGATTAGCCAGGACCTAATACTCAGCAGAACATAAAACAAGCCTTTCCAGCCTGAGGTCTGAGGTTGTAAAGCCCTGAGAAAGGACCAGATTCAAGAAAGACCTATGGGAGTATCTCAGTCCCCAAAGTCCTGTCAAATTATAAGGAGGCACTTGCTCTCCAGTCTAGGAAAGTACAGTATTTCCAAGTCCTTGAAGAGTGCACGGGTATTTATTCTGGGATAAGCGTCAGTCTGTTTGACACACGCACACATGTGTTTACTGAACATGGGACAGAGACCCACAGACACTCACTCTGTGGCAAATGGAAAGGAAAAAGCAGATGAAATGTCTCCCCTAGAAAATTAGCATACTGTGGAGAGCCACAGTGCAAAGAGGTAAGCGGGAAAGCAATAAAAAAAGAAGAAGAAAATAATAATAATAAGCTCCCAAGGATAAGAAGACATTTCTGTTTTCTTTCCTTGGTGCGGCAATCCCAAAACCCAATGGGCCTGCACATTTGGTCTTCTGACTGTCTTTCAACCAAATGGCTAAAGCATTTAAACAAAGGGATGACGTTGTCTTCAATACCCATCAAACCTACAGAATATTTAAACAGAATTACATGAGCAATGTTGATCCACTTCTCGATGATTTTGGCTCTCTGTTGAGTCTTCAGCTCTTTGCTCCCCAGGATGGTGCTGACAACGCATTTGGTGAGCGTATTAAACTGCGAAATGGTGGCACGGATTGTGGGAGCCAAATGTTTGTTCTCCTTCTTATCCCTTCGAGACCAAATGCAGCCCAGGCAGTGGTGAGGCACTACCTTCTTGAATAGTTGCTGGAACAAAAGGGGAACTGGCATTAAAGATAGCACCAACATTGTCATCTGGATCCTCTATAAACTGGTATTTTGTGAAGGAACAGATAACATTCCTACTTGACTTGCCCCATGTGTCCATGTCAATAGAAAAAAATAAATTAATATATAAAAAAAGTAATTAACATATGAATTAACCTATGAATAGATCTGAAAAATCCTAAGCGATTTTTTTATAAATCCACTCAAATGAGCAAATAGAACACAATGAACAAAAGTAAATTTAAATGATGCAAACCATTTTAACTTGGCTGTTTTGTAAGGAAAATCAAGTATGGTCAATACTATTGATCAAATAAACAAATAAATAAGGTTATTTTAATCTCATTGCTGTGGCATGTCCTCAAAAGAGTGCTTGCTGACCACCTAAAAAGTCATCAAAAATATAGTACATGCCACATCCAACAATGTCATTTCACATAATTTAACCAAAGAAATCAAGAGGCACTCAAATGGTAAATTATTCTAAATCACACAGTAAAGGGGAACGTGAGGGATTTAAAGCTGGGTTCTCAGATCTTTTTCTGTTCCTTAAAGTAATAACCAAACAAGTTTCCTATCTTTTCCTTATACTTATCAGCTATGCAATCAAAAATAATTGGTTAAACAAATCAAAATCTAATGAACAATTCAAAATAAGATGTATAGGAGTTTGTATAAGAGAAAGGAAATGAGAATTTATATGCTCTATATGATTTACTCCTGGTACTTTATTTGCATGTTCTCTAGATGGAAATTGCCATTTTCTATGTGCTCTTCTCACAAGTAAATAAGTGCAGAAGAGCTAAAGCCATTGTAATAATTGCTAATAGTCTTCTTTAACTGGTATTTGCCAGATAGCACCAAGCTATGAAATATGACTATCATCATCATATAAGTATGGCTAAGAAAAGCATTTAAGCTTCCATAGCACAGGAAACATACGTGGAAATCAGCTGCCAACTAGAGTCACATGTGGATTCAATGAATTTACTTTATCCTAACTTGTGCTGTGACCCCTTTACAATCCTCCAAATAAACAGTTCAGCTCTTGAAATATTTATGAGTCTAAAGGGAAAGAAATGCCCACAGAACAGGGTAGATTTTGTTTCCGTAGGATTAGAATTCTTACTTCCTTCTGTGACCTGAGCTCCAAGGAAAAAAGCACCCTCACCCGAGACTGCAAGATGAGCTGAAGCCTGCATTATTCAGAGGATTGACTCAAGTCACACTTTAACCCTGCCTTTATAAGCGCAGCCTCCCTCCTAGATGTGAAAGCATTCCATTACATGACCCTATTGTTCTCTTGGCCACCAGGTCTGTCACTACCCTATGTTCTAGTAGAAGGACATCTGAGACACAAGAAGACTTACTGCATCCATGTAGGTCAGCTGCTCAGCCACTAAATCTTCTGAGAAGCATGTGAATTCTGCTGACCCTCCACCCTCCAGTTCCTCTTCCTCTTCCAGGCTGGAGATGATACTGGGAAGCCCATCTGTTCATGTACGGAAAAGGAAGTGAGCGATGCTGGATATGGCTTTATTTATAGTCAAACTATGCTTTCTCATTTAGAAAGAAGAGGACTAACCCTTCAGAAAACCCACAGGGAAAACACTGTGAACAATCTGAGTGAAATGAAGGGTCAGTCCCCGCTATTCCCAAATCCTTTAGTAAGCCAAGAGGCCTCAGGGTATTGCTGATAAACCTGACTCCAAGGTATAGGCAGAGGAAGCACATCTGGACTTACATTCAGGGGTAACCTTCATCTTAGGCTTCAGCTATGTGGTTGCTAATGTGGCTAATTGCAATACTCCAGTGGCCTGGCTACCGGAACCAAGGCCAGGATTGGGGGAAGAGGGAAGATGAGCCATCTGGGTGTCAAAAATGCCAATAAAGTTCTCAGAATTCTCAAACTGGAGTTCCTTTCAGCAACAGTGAAGTATGTAACAGAACAGACTTAAACTAAATTCACTTGAGCCTTACTATCGCCAAGATCATCAATTAGCAAGTTACAGCATAGCGTTTAAGTAGGGAATGACAATCATTATCCAGAACTCCAGATAAAAAACTGAAGCACCCAGCACCTAGAATAGGCCCTCCAGTCTTCACTTGGAAAGGGCTAGAACTCCATGCGGCTTGTTTTGCATCCCTAGCCTCTCTCCTCAGGATCCTCTCTGCAATTCCCAAGGCTTCCTAATCTCATCTCCCATCATACTCCCCACTCTCCTTCCTGTCCAAACCTGTTCTCCAGGAGGGGGGAAATCTAGTTGCCGTCAGTTATCTCTTAGTAGAAATTAAAATGAGCAGATTACTGCTTCCCTGGAATGTTTGTATTTTAAGCTTTTTCTTTTTTGGAGAACCAAACAACTTTCTTAGATATCTCAGATCAAATTGACATGGCTTTTGCTAGAGGGTTGGAGGGTTCTGAGAGCAGACTCTACCACTGACTCTTTCAAGTTACCCACAGGGTATGGGCCCAATGTGGGAGTGACGCAGAGACTGGCCTCTGACGTGTGGTGAAGATCGTGATGTGAATGGGGTCCTGATGTAACTGGGAAAGACAGGAGGAGATCATTGCCTATTTCCAGAGTCTTGTCCTAGTACAAGTTAAGAAACACTACAATCCCAAGATATGGAGGATGCAAATCAGTCTATTCATCTCTTTTCCTCCATACAACCCTGTAATTCTCTCATTTATTGTAAAAATAAAAAAAAATCTGTGTCCCAAACAAAACTTCAAAAGGGGTCTATCATCCCTTTGGCTAGCTATGTCAATGTAAAGGCTGGTCAAAAAATGTATGTGCTAAGTAAGACGTGATCCCATTACTTCAATCATTGATTCATTCACCATTTACTCACCAAACACTTGGAGCAGTCTGATATGCATCTAGAGAATGTTGCTAGGAATGAACATTATAAAAGCCTTTCTGGGATCTAGTCTGTGTGTTTACTATTTCAGCTTTGGACTCTTTCAGGGGTAAGCAAAAATCTGAAGCATAATTTTACTTCTGAATAACATATAAGAAAGCTTGTAACTTCTACTAGCATGAAATTGGGTAAAATAAGCACATGCAGGCCAAGCTCTTAAAGCTCCCTTGGGGTCATGACTCCCATACTTAAGGAACAAAGTTGAGAGCTTTCTTGATTAAAAAACTTCTAAACTTAGAAAAAATAATTCCATCTTGAGTATTTCCTAAAAGCTTTTGTGAACTCGGGCGGTCGCCCTGGTCCCCTGCCTGGCCTGCCAAATGAGCTCTGCCTTCCAGTTCTGGGCCGGAGACAACAAATGAACAAATGATTGGTCCCACTGGTTCCCCAATTAGGCCTGGAGCCAGGGGCAGCCCCAGTGGGGAGAACTGGCCTCCAACGCAGTATTTTCCACTCCAGCACAAAGCCAGGCCGGGAGGCCCTGAAGGGAGCTGAGGTCCAGCAGCTGGAGGAGAGGCTCTGGTATTCAAGCATTCCAGGCAGATGAAGTCATCTGAGATTTAAAGCCTTTGGCAGTGGCTTCTAATGATGCAATTGCACTCCCTGTGTCTGGTCCCCCCCCTCCCCCCCGCACATAAAACGTTCAATAGGTACTGTGTGGAATTGAAGCTTACTGTATTTTCTTTGGAGCCCAGGCAGTGTTCTTATCTGTGTTAGGACCTGTTTCCTTCCCTCACTGAGGAAATCAGGCATCACTTCGGGGAAGTTCCTGTCAGAGGCTCCAAGTGGGTCAGCTGCCATGGTAACTGTCATCTCCGTGAAGGAAGAAAACACTGCACTGGAAGTGTGTCAGAACTTCTTCCTTAAAGCCTCATAGTTCTATGCATCCCATGACCTTGAGTGGGGGCCATTCCTTTGTCCTCAAAAATAGGAGGTCAAATTCCTCCAATAGGAAAAAACAGCCTCAGATACTTCCTTTGATGAGGCCATTAGAGATGACAAATGACGGTCGTTCATCTGTGCTGCCAGGGGACACACTGCGGTGACACTTTCTAGGCTGAGGGAGAAACATCCTTTCCAGCTTTTGTGAGGTGAAGCGTATTGAATCCTGTGTCTTCTGGATTGGGGAGACTGCTTATGATGGGTTTACATTTGATAGAAGGCATAAGGCAGATAACAAAATACTGGGGTTCAGTATGGCATGCTTGACAAGGGAAGATAGAAAGTCATCTTGGTGACAGAAGAAACCATAGGAAATCAGCTGGTTTCTCTGAGTCACTTTCACAGTTTAATCTATAATGATGGAGCCAACCAAGAGGGTATTGAAAAGCTCCCTTTTACTCTACAAGTTTAAGGTTCTGGAGTGAGCACTTCAATAATGTTATACCCTCACCCATTTTGCCACACCCAAGGGACTAAGTTTTCCTATCCAGCCGGATGAGGAACAACCTCCATGCTGGAGAATCAGAATCCAGCTTTTTCCCTGTGACGAAACAAGTACTCACTGTCGGTTTCCACATCCTGCTTCTGAAATTGCTCAAGAAGATTCTGAGCTCTTCTCTCTGGGTCAGAGCCTGGCATCATCCGTTTGAGATAATCCAGCAGTTTCTGAAGGCAAGGGAAGAGGGGGGGCTCCCGGAAGTCTTCAGCACACTGGTCAAGCCAGGCCCTCAGGATTGATGCTATTGCACTGAGAAGGAAAGAGAGAATCACTGCACCCAGAGAGCCATGGGAACTCAAAAAGATCCCTGTACACCAGAACCTACTCCAGGTCTTCCTGGGCGACCATGAGCCAGTGGACAATAGACAAATCATGCACGAACTCCTGGAGTTGTCAATGGACTAAAAGCATCTGGAAACAAACAAACTACCTTTTTTAAGTGGTGGCTGAAGGAGAGGGGTGAGAGAGAATGAAAAGGCTTTTTTAAATTTAATGTCCACTTCCACTCTCCATACTTATAATCTCAGCTACTCAGGAAGCAGATGGATCATGGTTCTGGGTAAGGCATGATAGAAAAGGTAGTAAGACCCTAACTCATAAAATAAACCAGGCATGTGGGTTCACATTTTGTATTCCCAACTATTAATGAAGTGTGGGTAGGAGGATCTCATCCCAAAGCTAGCCCTGAGCAAAAAGCAAGAGACTCTATCTGAAAAAGATCTAAAACACAAATAAGGTGGAACATGGCTTAAGTGTTAGAGCCCCTGCTTACCAAGCAAGAGGTATGACTGACTGGCAGAGATAGACAGACAGACGGAAAGACAGAATAGATAGAGAGGTAAAATGGGGGGAGAGAGAGAAAAAAAGAGAGGGGAGAGAAAGAGAGAGAGAACCTAAACTTCACAAGACTCAGGGCAAAAAAAGCCAATCAAATATGCACAAGTTTTAGTGAGTCCTGAAAGCAACTTCAAAGCAAAACACAATGGAATCATATTTAAGTGCTGGACTTATTCCAATCAACAACTGAAAATTCTACCATAGTAATATTTTAGGAGATAACTGACTGCCAGTGGGCCAGAAATCCATCTGATGAAAGGAAATGTTCAAGTTTGAAAAAGATCAATCGATGCATAAATTTACTCTCATAGAGATCTCCAGGGCTTCATCATGAGCACCAAAAAAATGTCCTTATAAAGTTACCTTTTTGTATCTCAAATTACGATTTGGAGATGAATAGTTTCCAGAGAGAAATATAGTAGAGAGCAGAGAAGACAAAGGAGAAAAATTTCGCAAGCAAAACTACTACAACTGTGATTTCCTGTTCAGGTCACAGGTCACATACAGGCTCTGCCTTGGGTGAAACAAAGTCTCAGGGCCCAAAAAGAGCAGGGGGGAGATGAGGAATAAAATCATTGTGTGTGTGTCTTTCCAGACACATGAAGTAGTAATACCAGGACATTGTCTTTGGGGTTAGAGACACAGGATTGACAAAAAGGATAAGATATCTTGAGTGCTAGTATTCTATGCTTTGTATTCAAAGAATATTGCTCAGGCACTTTTTTTTTTTGCCAGTCCTGGAGCTTGAACTCAGGGCCTCAGCACTGTACTGTCCTTGTGTTTCTTTTGCTCAAGGCTCTCACTCTACCACTCGAACCACTGCACCACTTCTGGCTTTTTCTGTGTATGTGGTACTGAGGAATCCAACCCAGGACTTCATGCATGCTAGGCAAGCACTCTACCACTAAACAACATTCCCAGCCCCATGCTCAGGCACTTCTGAATCAGGCACTTCCGAATCACATACATGCCAGGCTATGTCCTATGGAGAAAACAGATTCTCTGCCTTCTGATACAACAAGGTATGTTCACTAATAAGTGGCAAAGATGACAGGGACTATAATTTAATCCATGTTCTGCTGACAAAGATACAAACTTTCACCTAAGTTAAAAACCTCACTGACCAAAAACCTTTTGTTTAAAAAACAAAGATGTTTTAAAGGTTGTAACCCAGTGATAGAGCCTTTGCACAAGGCAACTGGGTTCAATCTCCAGTACCAACAAAAACCATCTGAAAAATTAATATAAAAAATCTGAAAACTATAAAATTGTAATTATCATCTAAATTATGCCTCAAATACTTAATAATAATAATAAACTACAGCTAGACTGAAAGTTATATTCTCCATCATGTGCCATTGTAGTGCAAGCTGGGCTTTTATAGTTTATTTTGCCTTTCACATCTCAATGTCATGCCCAGAAGCAGGATTGGAATTGAGGCATAAATGTGACTTACTCCCACTTGACCTTTAACTCTGGAATTGAAGTACCATCAAGGAAAACCGAATGAGTTCTTTTCCATCCTACGGACACCACACTAATGTGTGCCATGGAGACTAAGAACTATAATATTCAAATATCTTCATCAAAAGTAGATCACATAAAACAATCAACTATGTCATAGTCCAATACTCTAAATACTTAGATAAAGTAAGATAATAAAAATGTCATTCCCTTCTATAAATTGGAAAAAAGTAATGTAGGCTCTGAATTAATTGGAAACACAAGTAAAATAAAATTAGTGGACTTATTTTTTGAAGGTCTTCACATTGTCTTCATTATTTCTCCTTTCTTCACAGAAACCAAATGTCCTGAGTTGAATAAAAATGAAGTGGCATTCTAATACTTCATGTTTTGAGCAATGTGACTTATTCTTGGAATATTTTCCCTTCTTTCTGGCAAGCAACAAGCCTAGAATCATGACAGGACCATAGGTGAAGAATCAGAACAAAGGAATTCTGTATGTTTGAATATATCAGGTAGATTCTTAGAGAAGAACACTTTTGTATTTCTCTAAAGGTGAATTAAGCCAGTCAATGGCTCATTCCTATAATCCTAGCTACTCAGGAGGCTGAGATCAGAGGATCATGGTTTGAAGATGGAGCAGAAAGATCCAAAAGACTCCATCTCCAAAATAACAAGAAAAAGTCTGTCTGGAGGTGTGGCTCAAGTGGTAGAGTGCCAGCAATGATAAATCAAGCTGAATAAAAGTTTGAGCCCTTGAGTTTAAATCCTAGTATACACATATACAAACAGAGAGAAAGGGGGGAGGGGAGGAGGGAAGGAAAGATAGTGTTAATAAACACTTCATGAGAAGATACCCTTTGATGTTAATGGTACCACAGACATGGAGTAGGTAGGTCACACCTCACAGCAAAAGCTAAAAGGGCCCTGCCCTAACAATGAGACAAACAAGTAATGACCTGATCCTCAGTGTTTCTTAGCTTAAAAGAACTTCCACCTAGAAATTCAAAATTATAGGTATTAATCTATCATTTATCCTTAACTGCTCATAATGGTTCATTTTTAAATGACAACTGATTAATTACTGTAAAATTAGCAGATCTTGCAAATGTATATGAAATAAAAATATCTACTCCTGTTTATTCTAATCTTATTTTGACAATCTAATATTAATAGCTTCAAATGTCTCCTTCTAATCTTTCCTATGGATATATACACATATATAAATACATGATATGCATATACAATTCGACATCCATTTTTTTCACTGAATGTCCTGTATAGACATCTCTCCACTCATCACTCTGGATCACTCATTATTTTTTGATGACAGCATTCCACTGCACCATACACTGAAATTAATCTACACTTGCTTCTACTGATAGGCAGACAGTAAGTCAGTTTAAACTTCTTATAATTATGAACAAGGAGAGAACGTATATTCTTAGTTACATCTCTGCATGCAAGTACTTCTGCAAATGTACATTATGCAGAATTTAGGTCCCTGTGAGGCTGCAGCTTCAGTCAGACTCAGAGAGATGGCAAAGGGGAGCCTCATCCTGTCTTTCTCAAGACACTTTTAGCTCATTCTGGAACTTGCTTTGCTTTGTGTGGCAGTGATCTTCCTTGCCACCAAGCCAGAGAAGGCTTTGAAAGTTCGATGCAAACCCAGTGAATTTGCCAGCAAAGACATTTCACACAGAAGAAGAATGAAGTGAGAGAAAAAATAGAAGAAGGAAAAGACAAACCCCGAGAGCACAATAAAAATGCAGGAAGACCCCTGCCCTCCTAAGCAGCAGAGTGGTGCTCAGAATGCCAGAGCGGGAGGCTTTCTGGAAAGGACTGGCCCCTTGCCTGAAGCACACAGTAGCTTTGTGTTTGACAGTCCTGGGAAGAAACTTTCCGTCCTTGACAGACTAAGAAGCAGATACAAATGTGAAACTTTTAAGATCCCAAAAGGGAAAGCAGCATCACAAAATCACAACGGCACAAACACAATGAGTTAGTAACAATGGTCCTTCTGTCTTGCCCCTGTCTTCTGTCTTGCTCCACTCCCAATCTAACTTACACACTATCCAGAACTGAGTGGGAAGGCATAAGAAAGCTTACTATTGAAGGGATATCCAGCTGTGAAGTCACAAATGTTGAGGAAAGGTGAGCCTTTTAGACTGGAAAAGTCGCTTGACACCACATAGAACAAGGAAGGAGGCTTGGAGAAAGAAAACTCAACTCTTCCGCAGGGTCACCTGGGAACTAAGGATGTTGAGGTAGTCAGTTAATTCTGCCCTTCACCAACTCCCATCTGGTAAAGAGACATAAAATACCTGCCTTCCTCTCCCACACTGACACTTGTGATCAGTGATATACATCAATAGCACATCCTGAGATTGTCAAGACAGATGTAATACTCTTACAACTACTTGCCAGTTCAATGATCCATCAATCAAGACTCATGAAAATGAATTTCAAAAAATGTTTGACACCTATCACAGAAATACAAATCATACCACCTGTGTGGCTACACATATGCTAAAAGAAGGCAACTATTGTGAATAAATACTTTATACACTTGGACACAACACACACACACACACACACACACACACACACACACTGAGGATAATCTGCTACAAATCTATTCAGACAGCCAACTATAATACTAACTGCAAGAGATAGTTCTTCAATGACTTGAGAACTGAAAAGGTAATTTCTGAAACTAAATGAAAAGATTAAGATTGTGACATAAATTGGGTGCTGGTGGCTCACACGTGTAATCCTAGATACTCAGGAGGTTGAGATGTGTACGGTCTCAGTTCAAGGCCAACCCATGCAGAACAGTCCTCTTGACTCTATCACCAAATGGTAGAGCACCAGTTGAACAGAAAGTTGAGTGAGACTTTGAAGCTCTGTGTGTGACATAAGCTAAACTCGGTAAGAAAGCTAGCTCATGATCTCCTTTTGCAAAGCCATCTTTTGATGGTTACCCAGCAAAATCCTTTGTTCCAAGGGGAAGTGTAAATCTGAGAAAGTAAGTCAGGTAGGTGGTCAAAGGCAGCAGCTATACCCAAGAACGGAAGGGACAGCTAGGGTTGTCTTTTGTACCTTAGGCATTCTTAATAACAAACATGACTTTCTACCCTTTTTGCACAAGTTGTTGCTCTGGCTTTTCATGCCACCAAACAAACGTCTGGGGAGAAATAATTCATGAATTAAACTAACATTGAGTTCCCTTTATTTCCTGTATTCATGAAAAATCATTGCTTATGTTCTGAGCATCACAGTAGGGCCATCCAGGGATCCATGGAAGCATGGAACTTCACAGGGAGTGAGCGTGGTCAGGGCTTTAGCAAGAACTCCCTGGGGAAGCAATGTTAAAAGTTGAGATCTTAAGGATAAGACTATGCCCAATGGATGAGGACTAGGAGGTAACAGTAGAAGCAAAGGTCTTGAGGTGAAAGAGTAAAAAAAAAAAAAAAAAACACTTGAGGGATTTAAGGAAGACCTGTTTAAAGAATAAAAAAGGAAGGGAAGTCAGGCACCTGTAGTGCATGCCTCAAGAGACTGAGATTTGAGAGTTGTGGTTCAAAGCCAGCCCTGACAGAAAAGTCTGTGAAACTAATCTGCAGTTAACCACCAAAAAACTGGTAGTAAAGCTATAGCTCAAGTTGTAGAGTGCTAGCCTTGAGCAACAAAAGCTCAGGGACAGCCCCCAGGTCCTGAGTTCAAGTCACAGAAAGAGCACACAAACACACACACACACACACACAAAGAGGAGTAAAATTAAACATAATTAAATTTTCCATTTCACTTGTTTCTTAGCCAAGCAAAAGTTACATTTAATAATACCTGTTTAAAAGGTAGAAGACAGGGATGTTGACCAGGAGATATAGGAAAATAGTACATTTCTAGGCCCTGTCTCTGACCTGAAGATGGGAAATACAAAGCAGTGGGGCTGAGATGAGCATTATGGCAGCAGTTATGTTCAAAGAAAAGAGTTTTAATGAGAACAGAAATTTTGAGTTAAAGGCATTCAATCGTGTTAAAATCCACAGGTGGTAAAACATTACAGAACTGATGGAAGTTTTTTTTTTAAATATTACAGGCTTACACTCTCTCCCATAAAGTACAATCTTCAAGCCAAGAGATGAGATTACTTTGACAAGAATAACTTTGCCCATTTAGAGCTCTTTTCCCTCCCAGAAATCTATGTGAGATAGTTATCTATTGTATTTAATCATGAGCAGAAGATAAGACAGGGAACGTTTTTTTTAAAGGCAGCAAAATACTTTTCTGTTTTAGGACTTCCTCCCAAATGCATACAAGAAAGAGGTAAGACGATGCATGTAGCGTGTAGGCCTTCCAAGCATCATGGCTTTGGCCTTTGCCAAGCTGTGAAGCTGGGATCTAGTGCATGAGGTCCTTCAAGGAATGAAGGCTAAGTCACCCTTGACATTGATTGTGGGCTGGACCCTCCACTTCATTCTCCTAGTCTCAGAGTGTTTTCCATTGCTTCGGGGAAGGCTGCCAGACAGAAGCTGCCTCTGAGACCTCTAGCAAGATGGCTTTTCTGATGAGAGAGAACAAAGGAAGAGTTTATTCCTTTTCCTTTTCTATTTTTTCTGACAAGGATGGAAACATTACTATCTGGATTTGTCAGGGCTGTCTCACAAGGCTTGCTTGTACTTTGCACGGTCCCACTTTGGTATGAGTGGTAAGCGGGGATGGGGTTGAAAATAAAAGAGGAGGGTGGAGATAAGTAAGGAAATAAATGCAGAGTCAAGCACCAGAAGACAAGGACAGGACAGGGTCCACGGTGTGGTGAAAGAAGAGAAAAAGTTCCAAGACAGGGGGAGGGGCAAAAGGATCCTGATAAGACACTCAGAAATCCTGAGCCAGTGTGGGTGGAAGAAGTAGTAGGATAAGATGAGCCTGAAGCAAATTACTCCAAGTTACACATCTGTCTCTCATTCTGACACAAAGCACTTAAGAGAACTATTTCCATTTTTATCAGATAGGACAAAATACAAATGAGGAGGAAAAGGTCTAAGTGAAATCTAAGCTCTTTGACTTATTCACAGTATGACTTTGGCCATGTTCCCCTAACCTCTAAGCTCTGCGTCCATAAAACGGGAATAATAATAGAGAAGGTCAGTAATACAAATTTTAAAAGTTTATGCAGTGCGTATCATGGGCACTATTTCACTAAGTAGTCAATAACTTCTAGCTACTATTAGAAAAGAGCATTATCTTTAGAGATTTCAATAACTCATTCTTTCATTCATCCCAGCTGGAGGAGGAAATTTTCATGCTATAAATAGGCCTCTATTTAAAAAAAAAAAAATTACTGAGTTCTTCTATAGTTTTCAGTCATCGGAATGGAGTTTCTGTGGTAGTGTCAGGAGCTACATGACACTGAACAGGAAGCAGGCTCCCATTTGATGGGCCTGGCTAATTTGGTCTCCCTTCTTTCCTCATGCCCCTCAAATCATCTCCTTCTCCAAGGAAGCAAGTCTAACCTCCACATTTCACAGCCACTGTTGGGGGACCTTGCTCAGTGTTCATTCCATAACAATAAAAAAAAAAAAAGCCAGGCAAACGAATGCCAAACTCAAAGATCTCAGGTAACAATAGCCAAATGTCAGCCCTAACGGTGGTACTCTAACCTCATTCTTTATGTAGTCCTGTTGTCTTATTACTATCATCTAGGCAAATGTGGAGGAAAAGCAGGAGCATCTGAGATCCCAATGCTCAAATTAAATAGTCTGAGAACACAGTTCAACCTGAGTCCAAAAACCAGAGCTCTTACTTCAGAGTTTCTTAGTCAAAGTTCAGGTTCTGTGAAAGTTCAATGAATATGCACATAACAGGAGGGCAGTATCTCAGTGTGTCTGTGATGGTAAAAGAAAATAAGAAGTACCCAGGTGCCTTGCATGGAGCAAACACACCACAAACTGTAAAGTGGCAGTGGTAAACATGGCAATGGTGATGTCATCATTTCTCCTGTCTATGTGGCTAAAATGTAAATTGGGTGACTCGAGTGCCAAGAGTGTAGTTTATGAAACCTGTTCGCCTCTCTCTAACATGCAGAAAATATTTTCCTATGACTGATACTTCTTTATGCATCACGATTAATTTTTGTTTTGCTCTTCCTTAATCATTACATCAAATTTCGCTCAGCAACTTTCTACCCACATGCATTAAATGCACAATTTTAATGTTTATTATCAATCAACTTGTATGGTAGGTCAGTACTCTTATCTCTTAAGGCACAGGCTCCCCAACCTTTTTTGCCCTCATTGTTATTTTTCAAATCAGGTCTTATACATATACCGGGGCTGGCTTGAACCATGATTTGCCTGTTTATTACACTTCCCATGTATGTAGGATGACAGGGGCATAGCACCATATTCAGCTATTGATTTAAATGGAGGTCATGAGTTTATTCCCTAGGCTGGCCTCAAATCATGAGCCTCTTGATCTTGCCTGCTAAGTAGCTGGGATTACAGGCATGAACGACTGGCATCCAGCTAATAGCTTTTTAAACTAAACTTTTATTTTTTATTAGTCCTGTTTGACCATTTTAAAGACAATACAAAGCTCTTTTATGTGGCATATTGTGTATCCATTTCTTTTTTTTTGTTCTGCTTTTACTTCCCCCACCAAAAAAAAAAGCCTTTTCATATTTTAACCTTTAATTCTTCTAAGTTTAGAGTTTTAAATATTGTTTTTATTCTGTTTTAACTCCTCCTCTTTTTCCATTTTTTTCTTCCAACCTCTCAGATTCAGTTGAATTGCTTTTGTAGGGTATTTGAATTTTCTGGAATGAATATTGATCGAAACTTCAGGGAGAGCAGTAACACTTTCCGCTAGGTCGGCACTAAACATCCCAGCCAGCCTTCTTTAACTCATGGCCTTTCCTTTGAAGTGCGTCCAAGGTCTTGAATTGCTACTATTCACATGATGCTTTTCAAGTGACTGAAATCTGCTGCCACTATTTCCAATTTCTGGGAAAAGATTACAAGAATGTCATTTGAATCATCTGAATGTGTGGAAATGGAAACTGCCTGAGTCGATCAATGTGAAGAAAGAAAGAGCCTGAGCAAACAAAACTTGCTATTCCAAAAGGGAAGTGATGAGATTCGATGAAAGGAAACAGAAATTATTTCAACATCGTAGTAGTCCTTAGCGGGAGAAATAAATCAGCATTTCCTGAGAAGTGTTAAACCCCTTCAAATAAAGGCATGCATACCTAAAAGAACATAACACATTTTGGAGAATGAAGATTTGTAATGTAAAAATTCTAAGCTGTTAATATTTCTTCTTTACATTCTGTTCACTCCTAAATCCAATGGCTGCAATAAGTTTTTTCCTAAAAATAGTTTTCCTTTTCCTGTAGGTTTCTATTCTTGTAAATGATAGCATTTTATCATATAAAAGTCTCAGCAAGAAGGATGAAACTGGTGAAATGAATGTGGGCTGAGACTTACTTCTGTCATAGGAAGTGAGTGTCCACATTACAGAACAATGGGCCAGCTTAGGGGAGCTAGACAAAAACAGTACAGCTTACACACATCAGTCCATCCTTCAGAAATCACATGTGCTGAAATCCCAACATCTGGAAGTCTTGGAAGTTGAATGGAAGTTGAATTCTTGGCAGCTGAGGATATTCTAGGTTGGGCCAGGTGACTTTAAAGGTTGCTGACACTGTTCAAAGCCCATGCCAGGCATACTAGAGGCTGGACTTACAACTGTTCTGCATGTGGGGGGACTCACTCTGAGCAACATGAGATTTTTTTTTAATTCATAAAGAACGTCAGTCAGCTGTGGTTTAAGACACCAGAAACCAATCTTTCATCCTGAATGTCTCATCTGTATCTCCACATTTTCCTTCTTCAAAGTTCTTTCATCCTCTGATAAGTTGATTAGATCCATATTTAGAGATAGAGGAAAAGACAGGTAACTTGGTCCCTGTATAAACTGTCAGGATGATGCCTTGATTTATTTGAAAAATCAAATGAGACCTGGATATTTTTCTAAATCAATGGTGATTCCCTGACAGCTCAACCTCCACCCAAGTCTACAAAGCCAATGGCAGGGGCTCCCAGAGGGGTGTTTACTTGGATGGTCACTGGACTTTGGCTGTCTGCTTCCCACCTGAAATCACAACAGGACAGAGTCATAGCAAAGAGAAACAAGAGCATTCCACCACGCCTCGCCTTTCCCCACAGGCAATGCTTTGGCTCAGCTCTTTAGTTATGACCATGGTGAATAGCTGTGATGTCACCACGAATAATAAGCTAATCAAAGCCTATCTTTTGTTCTTCCTGTTTATCAGAGCAGTTACACACTTTCCAAGAGAAAAAAAAGTGATGAAGGTTACTGCTCAAAAGTTTAAATATTTGGAACTTGTCCCTGGTTTCAGTTTCTGAAAAATGAGATTAAAAATTATCTTCACTACAAATCAGTGAGCATATATTTCAAGGACTCATTTTCCAGATGAGGAAGCTGAAGCTGAAAGAGATGAGGTGATCGAGCCAAGGTCACATGGCTGGAGAGTGACGTAAGGGAGGAGGAATCTGAATTCTACTGGCTCTTGGCCAGGATCTTTCACCTTCCACCTGCTGACCAGCCAGGATGCGGACCACCTCAGCATTTCATTCACTTCATTATTAAAAGGAACATAAATGTTTACAAACAGATATACTTAGATGAACATAAAGAAGGTAGTTTTCCCTTGAGTAATACAGCCTCCGGCATTATATAGTAGGCTTTTACCAAGACAGTTGACATTTAAGGGCAGATCCCTCAGAGAGAGGGATTGTCTATGCATTCTAGGAAGTTTGGCATCCTCCGTAGCCTCTACCTACCAAGTGCCAGTAGCACCACCACCACCACCCAAGTTAAGATAACCACGATGTTTTCAAACATTGCCAAATGTCCTGTGGTAGACAAAGTCACGCTGTTAAGAATCAGTGCCATACAGCCACACCTCCCAGACATCTACCAGCCATTGGAAAGCCTTTACTCATTGCCACAAGTCAGATGCCAGAGACCTGGGGAGACTGGGAAATGTGCAGTGTTGGATGTGTCTGGGAGAAGGTGAGTCCAGAGTTTCATCTGAGAACCACAAAGCTGTGATCCCACCTACGAAGGGGAATATCAGAAGGATAGCTTCCAGAGAGAGGGGGGGGGGGGAGATAATGGTGAAGTTGAGATCAGAACTATAATGAAAGGAATAAGCAGTGAAAAGGAAGAAAGGGCAAGGGAAGGAAGAAAGAGGCCACCAGGGAGGTGGGTTTTAACATTCCAGAATTTGCAGGACACAGCAACCCATTATAAAATAAACTGGTATATTTTCATGAGGCATAATTTTTTTAAAAAGGCAACCCAGCTGGAGGAAAAGGGTCAAGAACTTTCCACCGAGTCATTGTGAGGCTTTGGGAAAGGACCATTGTCCCCAGATGATGAACCCCTCAGGGGTGTTCTCTGAAGCTCTTTGTTAAAGCCTCCTATGTTGAACACTCTAAAGCCCTTTAAAGCAGCCCAGCCAGGAGTTTCACCCACATTAGTGTTCCTGGCATACAATGAATTTCAGCAGGTCTTTAAAATAATGACGTGACTTTTCACATTCAGAGCACAATCCATTTTCTGAACTGTGCCCACCCCAAAACCGATTTAATCTCAAAACACTCTCTGGGAACCAGAAAAGATCTGGAGGTTTTTTTGGATTTTGCTCTTCTTGGGAGTTTAGCTTGTTAAGTGAATGGTAACTCCAGATTTGACTCAGAGGCAGCACACCTACACGGTAACTTGCTTGCATCTGGTCACAAAGTATGGGCTACACTTGATAAAGTGATCACTCAATTCTTAACAATATCTCTTCCGCATTTGTTTCAAAGCATCTACTACAAAAGGGTCTTTTTTCAAAAACTAGTATTTTATGTAAGATAGATATGTTTATATATGTTATACATATAGATATATATTACATATGCCACATATATTGCATATGTGTACCACATATTTATACACTACACACACACACACACAAAATGGAATTTTATTCATCTCTCAGGAAGAATAATATTATGTCATTTCCAGGGAAATGGATCCTGGAAAAATTATTTTAAATAAAGTAAATCAAGCTCAGAGAGACAAAGGGTGCATGTTTTCTTTCCTATGTGGAAGCTATATCTAAAATATAAACAACATATGTGAAATCATATACAGGGCCATAGTATGGAGTTCTATGATGTAACTCCTTTGAAAAATTGACTGACAGTTTAACAAAATGAGTATCAGGAAGCTGAAGTATGTTTTCTGAGGCAGGTGGGGATGCAGAAGGCAGACAAATAACCAGAGCACTGTTGGGCAAACACAGACCTACTACTCAATGTACACATGCGAACATGTTCTCATAAATTGGCATGTTAAATTGAAACCTCTTTGTACAACTCCTTAAAGATAGAGATTATTTAAAGATTTTTTTTTGGTGGGTCAGGGGCTTGAACTCTGGGCCTGGGCGCTGTCCCTCAGCTCTTCAGCTCAAGGCGAGTGCTCTACCACTTGGGCTACAACACCCCTTCCAATTTTCTAGTGGTTTATTGGAAATAAGAGTCTCATGGAGTTTCTTGCCTGGGCTGGCTTTGAACCACAATCCTCAGATCTCTGCCTCCTGAGTAGCTAGGATTACAGGCATGAGCCACTGGCTATTTAAAGATATTTAAAGGATATGTTAGTAAGTGTGCATGGATAATCATGATTTATTAACTCTGAAAGGCTTAGGAATCACTCAAGAATCTTGTTAAGATTCAGATTCTAAGAGGCTCCACCCCTGAGGTTCCTCATTTCTAATGAGCCTCCTGGTGACACTGATGTGGGCTCATGGTCACACCAGGTAGAAAGGTAAGTCTAATTATCTCTGAAAACCAGCTGTCTGGATATACTGTTTCTCTCCTGTGAGAACTGGTTTTAGTACTGATGTTCAAGCTCCGGGACTCATGCTTGCTATGAGGCACTTTTACTGCTATGCCACATGTAGTGCCTTTTTCTGAAATGGTTATTGTCGAGTTAGAATGTCCTTTCTTACCCAGGTGGGCACTTGGGTGTGATCCAAATATATTAGACTTCCCATAGTAGCTAGGATAACAGGCATGCACTGTCTACTTTTCTGTTGAGGAGCGGCAGGTAGGGATGTGGAGTGGTCTCAAGAACTTTTCTGCTTGGGCTTGACATCATATCAGCATTTTTTCAATCTCAGCTTCCCAACTACCTAAGATTACAATCAGAAGTCATTGGTACCCAACATTTAAGAGCATTTTAGAGCTAAATATCCATCATAACCCATTATGAGAAATTAAGAGTTCTTTCACAATGTAACTAACCGAGCTTTAGCTCCATGGATTCCCCCACTCCAAACATGTAACCATGAAACAGCACTATCAATTCTGTGTTACTCCACCAAATTCCATGGGCACTAAATTTTTCTGCTCTGGTCCCACTGTTCCTTCTGCCAAACCATCCTCCAAATGTCCCCTCCTCCCAGAAGCTTTCCCCAGCCCTCTACAAACAATGCAACCCTCCCATCATACCTTGCCCTCGTCCCTCCAATGCCTACACTGGTGAGTCAGAAATTTTATAAAATTACAAAACTACATTGAACATAACTCAAGAGTTCTAAAAGTTCTGATTTCTGATTTCATCTGCTACTCGCTAAGGAAAGGAGACCGTCAGTAAATTCTTCATGGAGTTAAAAACAAACGAAAAACACAGCCACACATAGCCCAAAAATTAAGAAAAGTGAGGGAAGGGGTGGGGGTGGAGTGATGGGTAGGCATGCTAAAAGGGTAACACTGATCAAGAAGCACTGTTAAAATAGCAACTCCTTGTTCAACTACTTAAAGAAAATAAAAATATATTTTTTAAAAATCCACCAGAGCCAGGTACCTGTGGCTCACACCTATAATCCTAGCTACTCAGGAGGCTGAGATCTGAGGATCACGGTTCAAAGCCAGCCCTGGTAGGAAAGTCCATGAGACTCTTATCTCCAATAAACCACTAGAAAACCAGAAGTGGCCCTATGGTTCAAACGGTAAAGCACTCACCTTGAGCTGAAGAGTGCAAGGACAGTGCCCAAGCCCAGAGTTCAAGCCCCACAACTGACCAAAAAAAAATCCACAGGACCTGTCCCCCAGACTTTTGGTCCCCCAAAAAAATTTAATCAGAGGTTTGGAGCACTGTTGCCTATATCCATACATCCATCACTCACCCCACAGTGGTCACCCACCTCTGCATCATGAGTGTTTTTTCAACATCTCCTAGATCATTCTAGATTATCTACATAAACAATCTCCCATTTTAAAATTCACATCCAAAAATAATAAAACCCCAGGTCACCCACTACCACCCACTACCCCAGACCCCATTTCTTAATTTCCCTTTAGACGTTTCAAAGACTCTACTTTGCCCCTTTCATCCTGTTTTGGCCTAACTTCCAGACACCAACACTGAGCTTGTCAGGGCCACCAAAATACATAAATAAATAGCAATGAAGAACAACAGCCATTTTCCAGACTCCACACGCTCGATCTATGTATGGGCAGCTTTGATCCAGTGGGTCATCCTCCCTGAGTTCTAGACCCAATCCCTGGTGTTCCTGCTTCACCTTTCCCACAGCTGTTCTGTTCTCGTCTCCTTTCCTAGATCCTCCTCCATGTTCCTAACTCTGTACACTGAAGGGACTAAGAATTACCCTGGTCATTTTTTTCTCGACCCGCTCCCTCCCTTTAAACTAAGGCTGCTCAAGTATGGACCTCCACTCCAGATGGCTCCCTGACACCTAGATTCATCCAACTAACCCAAATTAACATGTCTAATAAGACAACCTCACTGATCTACACTCTCAGCCCAGCATGCTCTTCATTACTGATCTTTCTAGTCTCATACACTCAAGGTTCTAGCCTATCAGTTACTCAAACCACAGCCATTGGAGGCATCTGTGAACCCATCCACTGCAGCACATCTCTCAGCAGCAGAGGCTTGCTGACGCTGTTGCAGTCCATACTGCTGTCAGTCCTTGCCTGGATATAGGGGGCCTAACCAGCCTCCCTGACCTGGCCCTTTCCCCTAGCCCCGCTGCCCACGATCTATGTTCCAGAGCTGGAGCAAACCTTTTGGGATATAAGTTAGGCCACAGCATGGTTCTCAAAACCTAAATCAAATCCAATGTCCTTCCCAATGTCCTTAGCATCTTCAGGTGGTCTAGTCCACCACCACCTTATATAAACCCTCTTTCTCCCCCTCCGGCCCCCAGGGTCTTGCAGCTTATATACTATGCTTCTCCATGGCTTCTCCAACACCGCTTCTGCCTTGGAGCTGTTCCACAGCCCTCAGCCTGGTTATTCACAGGCTTATGTGGCAACTCATGCAGCTGTATTCACAGATTGCCAGATCAGAACCCCTGCCAGGATATTACATGTGACCAATCACACCATCAGAACCTATCTGCCACCTGTTTCATTCTTCTTCATGTTTCTGTGTTTGCTCTTTGTTTCTCTCCACTAGAAGACCAACTTCATAAGAACTAAAACTTTTTTTTAATGTTCACTAGTTTATCTTGTATCCCTTAGAACAGTGCCTGGCAAATAAGAGGTGCTGGATACATTTTTATGGGCTAAATAAATGGACATTAAGTAGATCATCAAAAATAAGGCTATGCTTAGATATTCTAGCAGAGATCATGGCAGTATTCCGAAGGAAAAGCTAGCTCTGCTCTACTACATTCTCTATTGCACTGTCTGCATGAGATCTCAGGGTGGGAAGAAAATACTCACTTCCTGATCACTGTCCTGGACTCTGCAGAGCTCTGGCTTCCATCTTCTTCACAGTTTGGGCTTGTCAGGTTTCCATACCTTCAAGACAGAAAAATAAGTGAGCAAAAACAGTGGGGTTGAAAAACTACTCTTTCCAATGTCAACCAGAAAAGAACAGTCATTCTTTTGGCTTGAAGTCTGTACCTCACACTCTAATTTGGCTTGCTTGCTCATGGCTGGCATGAAATGAGCAATGCCTCCTGCCTGGCATTTTGCTAGTTAATTGGGCATGGAATCGTACAGATTTTCTTACTTTGGCTGACTTCAAACCTTGATCCTCAGACCTCAGTCTCCTGAGTAGCTAGAATTAGATGCACGAGCTACCAACACCTAGCTAATCATCAATTATTTTCAAGAGTAATTAACAATGGCAATCATTTAGGAAATAGCTGAAAATATTGATGAAATAGCTGAACATGATACAGTATTATTGAATCAATAGTCACTTAATGGGTACATTTGCATATTCCAAATAGGAAAGTGATTTGATAATCACACTACACAAAACTTTCTATTCTGGTACTGAGTTTTGAACTCAAGGCCTCATATTTGGTAGACAGGTACCTTACCACTTAAGCACACCCCCAACCCTTTTCGGCCTTAGTTATTTTTCAAGTAGACTTGTGATGTTGTCCAGGTCCTGGGGTAGACCATTATCTTCCTACATATGCCTGCCATGTAGCTGGGATCACAGCTTACTGATTAAGAGGAAGGTCTTACTAACTTTTGCCCCAGCTGGCCTTGGACCATGATCCTCAGAGTAGCTGGAATTACAGGTGTGAATCACCAGAACTAGCCTAAAATCTTCCCTTCATATTTAACATTTCTACGAATTTTTGTAGATTGTTGATGTCAATGGGAGAATCAGACACTATGTGATACAAAGCAGGCAGATTCCTCTGGAATTCTGCTGCATACAGCCTATACTCCTGCCCTCTGCTTCGTCCACACAAGAGACATATGGCTCTGTGGGTACTGTTTCTGTGCTCAGGCCATATGTGGGCATAAAATAATATCTCCATATTATACCTGAGAGTAGCTAATCTCCTTCAGGACGAGTCCTGTTTGAAGGGGGGAAACTGGGAAATAACTCTAGGCCCTCAAACAAGTGTTGGGATACAAAAAAGGGATGGAGAATATGACGTTGTATCGTGGGCTTGCAGGAGAACAGCCGTGGATAGTGCAAGCCACGCTGGTCTAGACTCAACACCTGAGGAAGGGGGTTTAGAGGCTGGATGTTTTTAGGAAGCAGTAAATGCTTTGGTTTTCAAATTTTACTCAACATATTGAGCAATCGCTATGTATATGATTAGCTGTTCTTCCAACTCCACATGTGAGCAAGCCCATTTTGTACAAAAACATCATGTTGTGTTTGGTTCCGAGGACATTTAGTATATTCACATTGAGTTCTGGAGCGGGGAAACTTTCTGTTAACTTCTAATGCCTAGACTATTTCTGCAGTGTTTCCTTCTAACGAGAAAGAATTCACAGTCCCTGAAGGCTTAAAAGCTAGTTGTCTGCCTCAAGGTTTGGATAACAAAAATTCTATAATTGGTGGGTTTACATTTTTAAAGAGCACACTCTTGTCTTCGATAATGGGATTAAAGGCCCTTAGTACCCTTATGGCTCCTTGTTCCTGGGATTTACAAATCCTTTTAAATATAAAAGCCCACCATCTGCCTTGACCAAATGCCAGTCCATCTGGTGTCCCTTTCACCCCATCTTGGTAGGTTCCAGTTGGTGCCCTTAGGCACTCTGCCCCCCACCTGCTCCTTTCTCCAGCTCATCAGCCTTATGGATTTCTTGGCCTCACAAAGATAGTTTCCACTGGTCTCCACCCTCCCTGTTCCTCTTCATTCTGTGCTGCACCTATTTACAGGACTTCCGGAGCTACCCTTTGCTCTTCCTGAGATAAGAACTGAGTCAGATTAAGATATCCTCCACCCCCACCCCCACTTGAGCCAAGTAGAGATGGGAAATGAGGCTTACTGGTAAATAAACAGAATAGGAGTGTTTTTGGCTCTATGCTTGACCACCATCGTAGTGAACTCTGTCCTCTTGTTCTCTTACAACAGACTTGGTGGTTTGCAGAAGCTGGAAAGATTAGGGTGGGTACAGTGAAGAGGAAGACTCTTGGAAAACCACTGTGCCTCGTAAACTATCTGACTACAGTGATCCGTGAACTCTTCTCCTGCCAGCCCTCTAGGACAAAATGTGGGACTTAATCGTTGTTTTTGTCACAATAATTAGTCCACGCATTCTCTCTGGTTATTCTGGAAATAACCTTTATCTTCCAATTGGAAACTACAAGAGATTGAACTAAAAGAGAAAAACCCGTTCAAGAGAAAGACATACACTTTACTGTCCCTGATATTGTTCTTTTCAAAGAGGTTTTTACTAAGCTTCCAGGATCTCCTAGTCATTCCTCTCTACCTTAGTTTCTTTCCTACTCTTTTCCTGAACTTTCCAAGAGCTAAAGTAGATGCTTGATGGCACCAATACCTATCATAATCCCACAGAAAATGTGACCAGACAGTGCCAATAATCTGCCGATAACAAAGTTCTTGCTCATTAGCTAATACCATCCCTCGGCAATCGCTGAGAAGATCACATAGCTATTTCTGGCTACTGGAGTGCCCACAAGCTCACAATGAGGACAGGAGTGATCATCTGATAATAATTGGGAGACCTGTAATATACATCAATAATAAGGTATGGGTGGCAGCACACATGGTCCAGATGCTCAGGCTCAGATCTTGCAAGTATCCTTGCCTCTCTTCCACCCAATCAATCAGAAGACTCTTTGGCTTTACCTTAACAACATACCCTGAATCCACACACTCCCATCCCTTCTATTGCTTCCATCACCATCTTTGAATTGGGTCAATGTAAGTCTCTTCGCATTGCCCCAGTCACAGCCATCCTGGTTAACGTAAACCAGATTCAGCTCCACTCAAGTTCTCCTACAACTCCCATCTGAGAAAGAGTCAAGGTCTTGATCTTCTCACAAAGCCCAACAGCTGTACCCATCTCTCACAGTTCCTATTCTCTCACTCACTGGCTCCCAGCCTCACTGGATCCTCCTGCCCTTACCCAGCAGGCGACCCCACCTCAAAAAACTACATTTGCTTCTGCCTCTTTCCCATACTTACGCCAATGCTGGCTTCCACAAATGTTACCTTATCAGTGCGGCCTGAGCATCCTATTTAAAATTCAAATCAACTTGAACACCATCCCCTTTGCCATCTTATTGTTTTCTAACACCCCAATATACTCTAAAATGTCTATCATTATTGTGATAATCATAATTGTGAAAATGACTATCATTATTGTCCATGAGAATGGTAAACTCTCTGTGAACAGGATTTTAGTCTCTTTGGCACTCACACAGGTAGTAGTTCTGAGTAAATGAGCCTCCAGGGGCTTCCAGAAGCAGACATAACACATCTCCCCATCACTGGGTTCAGACCTGCCTCTGCTTATTTAAGTGTCTTCATCTTGCTGTGCCTTCATTTCTGAGGGCTTAGGAGTATAAAGGGCTTAGGAACACAAAAATACATAATTATTCAATAGATCTAAAACTAAGATGAAAACAAGCTTTATGAATTTTAAGATGGAGATCTTGGAGGCATCAACAGTACAAAAACATGGATAAGTATATGTACTGCTACACAGCAAGCTTCTTATGCGCAGGATAAGAGCACAGAGCCTATAACCCTCTGAAACGTAAAGGACCGGGCAGGGATGTTCACTTAGCCCTGAACCTTTCTTATCATTGAGGAGAATACATGCTTTACAGCAAAAAAGATAAACTAGCTTTGGGGATCAAGAACTCTTTCATGTTTGTCTGAGAGTAAAGTTTTACTAGATTAAGAATGTTACTTTGATGTTTCTCTAAACCTGCACATATCAAAAATCAAAGTCAAGTTCAATTATTTTACTCCAGGTTAGTAAATAAAGGGTGTGTATATGTGTGTTTAATTAACAGCAGTACAAAAGCTACAGACAAACCTGTCAGCAATGCCATCTCCAATTTCAGCAAAGCCTCCCCAGGATTTAAGATCAAAGCCTTAACATCTTAAGAGGGCTTACCAGTGAGCAATTGCCCTTCTTTAAATGGCAACTTATAAAACTTAAATCAAAATACAAATTGTCAGATGACTTTCAACATAGTGTTCTCTGTTATCACAAGGCAAAAGAAAGATTTACAAATACCTCCTAAGTACAGCCTTAGGCAGTTATATGCTGAAGCCTAAAAATTACTAGAAAAAAGAAAAGAAAAAAAGTCAACATACTGTTTAATTGGCTGCTGATAGTTAAACAGGAAAGAACTATTTTTCAGAGGGGATGTCCATATTCTAGAACCCAACTGGGAAGCAAAATGTTTCATTTGTGTGGTGAGCTGAGGATCGCAGTTCAAAGCCAGACTGGGCAGGTAAGTCCATGAGACTCTTATCTCCAATAAACCACTAGAAAGTGGCACTGTTGCTTCAGCAGTAGAGCACTTGCCTTGAGCTGAAGAGCGCAGGGACAGCATCCAAGCCCAGAGTTCAAGCCCCACAACCGACCAAAAAAAAAGAAAGAAAGAAACCCAAAGATAAAGTTGTTCCCTAGGACACGACTGTGTTTGGGCCCCATCCTCACCTTTGTTCTAGGACAATAAAGTCTCAACAACAGACAGGACAGAGGAAATCCTGAAAAACTTCTTAGACTCTACTTGAGTCTGGCCAATGAGCCAATAATAATAGCAGGTAATAGCACTAACAATTATTTATCTGCCAGGCACTGTGTTTTACAGGGTGGTTTCATTTCATTCTCAGGATAATCCTATAGGGTGATGTTATTTCAATCTTACAGGTGAGACAAATGAGGAGATCTTAGGTAATAAACCTTGGAAGACACAGCCAGTAAGTGAAGCAGGGATTTGGATCTTGACCAGAAAGCCCTAGAGCCCAGTTTCAGTCACTACCCTCCCACACAAGCTATAAGATCATATTTACCTATTCATTTTATGTCTCTCTCACCACATCATAACACTTCAAGATTAGAACCAATGAGCCATTCCTACATTCATTCATTCACTCACTTATTCATTCTTGTACTCATTCAATGAGGATTGTTTTCAAACACTATGCCATTCTGGCCATGAAGAATATATCATTGAACAAACCGAAAGTCCCTATTGTAGAGGGGACCGATAGAAAAGAATCTAATAATTGTTCATACATACTAATCCAGTAAGTGAAAAGCACAATGAAGAGAAATAAAGCAAAGTAAGAGTTCCTGTGCATGATGCAAGGTCATGTGGGGTGCTCAGGGAAGGCCCAATTTGTAGGTGATTTAAGGTGGTAAAGCAATGAGTCTTGCAAATAGATGTCTAAGGAAAGAGTCTCACAACAGTGGAAAGAGCTGGTATAAAGCCTCGGATCAGCAGCAGGATGGTGTTGTTAAGGCTGGCGAGAAGCAGAGTGAATAGGGGGAAGGATGAAGGAAACAGGGACAGGTCAGAGAGCCTGTGGCAAGACTGCTGCAAGTCTTTCATTTTAGTTTTTTATCTTGCTTACTGCTGAACCTCAGAGCTTGCACATGGGTCACACTTAATGAACACTACATTTTCTTCTACTTCTATGAATAAGAAAAGGCTGTGGGGAGGAAACGGGGAAGGAGGTGCTTATTGGGGATGGTGAAATAACAGAAGGCAGGAAAAACAGACCTCACAGGAAGCTGCTGACTCCAGGACCTCGGGGAGCCTTTGCTTTTTAATAAACTCCAACCTTGAAACATTTAGGTATTTTTCTTTAACTGACCCACAGAACACAGGTCAAGTATGAGAAAAATGTCCAGTAGCTGACCTTGACTCAGGAGAATTACATGGCTGGAATAGCCTGCAGATGTCTGGAACACCACAGAACGCCATAGTGAAGACTTTGGGCTGAGGACCACAGATCAGCTACAGGGGTTTTGAAAACATAGAAATAATATCCATCATAGCAGGTACCTCTTCACCCAAGTCTGACCAAGAATTAGGTCAAAGCCACCAAGCCCACCTTGCAAAAGTCCTATTCCCACTGTGAAGCTGGTTGCTCAAGAGAAAGCCAAGGATCAAAAACAAGAAGGCAAATATGTTTTCTCCTGCAGAAAGGAAGAACTCAAAAGTTTGACCAGAGAACCCCATGCTGTGCCTTCTACTCATGAGGTCTGGATCTCTAGGAAAAGTTTTCTCATGGTTGGAAAAGGCTAGAAGAGGGCTAGTGGCATGGTTCAAGATGTAGAGCACTTGACCTACTAATAGGGTTCTATTTCCAGCATGAAAGAAAAGAAGAAAAAAAGTAATGGAGGGGTAGAGGGAAGGAAGAAAGAAGAGAAGAAAAGGGCAGGGTTGGGGGAGGGAAGAAAGGGAAGAGGGTCAAAGATGAATTTAAAATCTTCCAGTTATTGCTGAGGGCAAATTAAGCCTCCCTGGCTAAGGATAAAAGATGGCGACCAGAATTGGCTCCAACATGGAAGGGAATGACTCAACAAAGACACATGTGCCCTTCATAGCTATGGCTCAGGTATGTAGCCCCCCATCCTCAGCCTCCATCCAATCAGGAACCCTTTCTATTCTTGTGTCTGGAGATATGGCTTCCAGTCACAGAGCAATTTCCACACTTGGTGTTTTGAGGCAGGCAAACCAATCACAAGACATGACACAAAGCGGATCCATTCTTTGACCAATGAGACCAGGAGCTTACACTAAGGGGCAGAGACATCTATCTTGGGCCCTGAAGAGAGGCCTCAGAAACCAGGCTCTGAGGAGCTAAATATTCTTTTGATTGGTTGTTTCTTTTGCTTTCAAGTAAATGTGTTCTTCTGCTTTAAACACTCTCCTGCCCTTTAATTCTTTAATTGGCAGATAAAATGAACCTGAATATTAGAACCCTAGACAGTATCACTGCCTTTCCCTTTCCTATCAGTTTTATAGTTTAGAACCATAGCATAGCTTAAAAAAAAAAACAAACAAACAAGCTGGCAGCAATTCAATATTCCTTTTGAAGATGGAGGGGAAAGAGGAGAAAAAAGAGGAGGAAGAAGAAGAGGAGGAGGGGGAGATAACTGCATGCCATTTTTATTTTGTTTTGAAAATATAAAAGCACGATTTCATGGAAACATTTTTTTATCTCTAAGTTTTATAAATCCCGTTTCAGGAAAAGGAAGTCTGTCTGGTTGTGAACTGTAGCGAAGCTCGAACAACATCCTTCTATCCCTCCAACAGGGCTGTCGCTCCAATCCCCTCCACCCCATAAAGACAGGGCTCTGGAGTCACCAACCATTCCCATGGCACTGCTGGGTGGAAGTCAGGACCACTTGGGGAAAAAAAATCAATAGCTAACCAAGCCACAAGGAAAGAAAACTTATTCCCATTTTCTTCGTGTGATTATGGGTGGGGGAAAGGGTGTTATTCTAAAATAGTACCAAGTTTAAAAGCTTTCTGGTTATCCCAAGCAATTGGCATAGTTACAGGGAAAAAAATAGTAACAATGCTTGTGGCCCAGCTGAGTCTTTTGTTTCCTGCCTGGCTTCCGGCAGGTGAGTGTGGAGGCCACAGCTGACCAGGGCAGGAGGCTCTGAATAGAACAAAGGTGAAGGCAAACACCCGACCTTCCACATCCTTGAGTCCCTGTGCACTCAATTATTGGAGTCAATCTATTTGACAAGATTTCCTTGGTTGTTTTGTTTTTTTTAATCATTCTTGCTCCAACAAATTTATTATGTTATTCAAACAAGTTTACTATCCCAATGGTTGTGTATGTCTGGTCTGACCCAGGTCTCAGGGAGCTAAAATCAAGTAGCCATCAGGTTACAGGTTCCTTCTAGAGCCTCTAGGAATAAACTGTCTTCCCTATGGACTTGCTGGTCCCTTCCTTTCCTCAAGCCAGCAACACCGCATCCCTCTGATCCTGTTTCCATCCTTCTAGCTCTTTCTCTGATTCATTTCTGCTTCTATCTTTGATAAAAACCCAGCTGATCACTCGATAATTCAAAAATAATCTCCCTATTTTAAAGTTGATTAGCAACCATAATTCCATCAGCAACCTCAATTCCCTTTGCCACAAAACCAAACAAATGCATAGGTTCTAAAGCTTCAAATGCAGACATCGATGAGGGGGCAGTGACTGGTTTCCTTGCACAAATGGATGAAATCATTATCAGAGTTGTATCTTCAATTTTCCAAGCTAAGTACTTCTTCACCAGATAAAGTATGAACCAGAAAGAGCATGAGGCCTTCACAGAGGTTGTGCCCTACCAAGTATTCAGTGTTCTTTTCTATTTGGAGACATTTCAATACCCAAAGATTCACGTAGTTCTTGTTGCACTCCTCTTCTTCATTTATACCAGCCAATGGTTTCATTTTACTCAGTCGCAGAAATATGATCTGCATGCAATTTGTCTTTAATGCATAACATATTCAAGAGTTTATTTTGCCCAAGGATTCCTCAACACCCAGACCTGAATACTCAACCTTCTCCACCATGAATATTAAGAAATAGTTTTCATGCATTTCATTAAAATGCAGCATGCATGTCTGCATGTTAAGCTAGGAATAAAGCAGTGTTAAGGTTTCCAGAATGCTTTCTCACTAAATACATGACATGTGCGTGCTGGAGCCAACTAATCAAAAAAATCTTGTCTTTTTTTTCTACTTGGGGGCTGGAGAGGACAAACATTCTACTTGTTTCCATTTGGCCCTGTGGGCAGTTTGGGGAAGAGAGTTACTATAATTAATGGAGGATGGTATGACAGTATTTTGAAAAACTTTCCTATGCAAGTGATGGGAGTTAAACATTAATAAATCGCTCTGGGGATAACCAGAAATATAAAAAGTTATAAGTTCATTGATAATAATTAAGTGTAAGTGTTAATTGTGTAAGAGACCCACAGTGGGGGTGGGTAAGGTCACTAGAGCAGGTCAACATGAGACTCTCCAACATCTGCTTCCAACAGCAGATCTGGAAGAACAGAAGGGAGATAACGGAAACCTTGCCTCCTACATAAAGAATTAGAAGGAATCTTTTTACTTGTGTGAGTGCTGTGTGCCAGCAGGCATCTATAAATACTTGGCAAGTGCCTAGTCTAATCTCAGCACTAAATAAAAACTTAATTATTTTTAAGTGAGATTTAACAAAAAGTAATTCGGAACATATTATATGCAACTCAAAAATGCTCAGCCAGGTCCTCATACTAAGAAACATTTGGGAACTGAATAGATTTGTATTGCTTTCTACCAAATGTTTAGTACGCCACCTCATAGAGAATTGCTCCAGCAGAGCTCAAGAAATGCTGTTCCTAAGCAAAACTGAATGAGGTAGTGAGGTAGTGACTAACGAGTACTTCCCAAAGCACCTCTTCCTTTAAAAATGACATTTAAAAATCATGAGAGGTGACATGGTACACTTGGAAAGAGCTTCTGTGTCAGAAAGAGGGAGAATAGGCTTTAATTCCAGCTCTGTCACTGGCTAGTTGAATGGTTCTGAGCCACAGTGCTCTCATCTGTAAACATGGGGTTATAATAAGTAAACGAAATGAGATAAAGTCTGTGAAAACACATGGCAAGCAAACATGGGAAGAAGAGATGAGTTCAAAGACCCACTGAATTAGCCTCTTCTCTGTGACATAAATAAGCAAAGTCAAGTTTTAAAGCATAGGTTTACAGATGGCTTCAACCTTTAGCCTCCCCGAGAGGCTTCCTCTGGGAAAGTTCAGTTGAAATGAAAGGAGTAACCCAGAACGCTCCTCAGTGCTTCCCACCATGCGACCCAAGTGCCACAAGTGGTTTGACTAAGGTTTCTAGAGGCCTAGACCTGCTCTGTACCTCGTTGACATTCTGCCTATTTCTGCTGTCAGAAAATGTTCAAGCAATAGTCCTAAAGTAGTCTCTGTGTCACCTCCTTGAAGAAAAATCTACATACTTGTATACATGGTGGATTTCTCAGTACAGTTGAGGTTGGACATTTTCAGTGGCATTTAACTGAACCTGGTTCTTTTTCAAGTGGTACAGTGGGAAGAACCGTTTTTGTTTTTTTTTTTTTTTGAGGGAATGTATGCTTGAAGATAGAGCAAATAAAATCTCAAAGTACCAATGCAAATAGTTAACCCCAAATTACGTAAGTTCCTCTTAGCTAAGAAGAAAACCAATGTAGCCTAGAATTAACTTAGCCATGGCTAAGAAACGTAGGAAACTAGGGCCCTTATATGTAAAGGACATAGTAAACAAATGGAACCAACCAAAAATTTACCATTGTCCATTTATCATTCACACAGGCCCCCGTTAGCAAAATGAACAGACTTATAAACAGATTTTTAAAAAGAACTCTCTGAAAGCAAACAGTTCTATACAAGAAGCCACAATTGGTAAGTCTGAAGGGAAATTGAAGCTTGAGTTCAATTAAGCTGATCTCTGGTAGGAAATAAATATTGCAGCATCTGCCTTCAATCTATTCTTGACTGGTTATTATAGGATTAGCACTTGCTATAATAACTTCTTAGTGTTAATTTCACAAAACATAGGCAATCTATTATTAAGAAACAAAAAGAAGTAACTTAAAAATTGTATGAGGCCCATAAACAAGTTTAACATACTTAACATAATCTACTCTCATGAAAATAACATTCCTAATGCTTAAATTCAGAGGAGGCATTTATACAGAATTGAATAAAATTACTTCCTCCTAATTATCAACATCAAAAGTTCCAACAACCCATTTAGAAATGAAGTGTTTCACAGAATGTGCGTTTTAGTTCAATTTAATCAGGATTTAAGCCTACCCACAGAAAATCTAAGTGTGAGGAAGAAATATTCATGTTGAGATTGGTATAAATGGACAATCTACGTTTCTGCAAAGGAAGCAAAACAAATGGGACTTATTTCTCTGAACAGCCAAGCCTTGCTTCATCAGGCCTACATATTAGGGCGTCATTTTACACCACGAGCTGCTATCTACTTGCTCTATAAGTGCCAATCCTATTTTTTGCAGTAAAATATGAAGGACTGATCTCAGTTTTATAGGAGAAGCATATGTAATTTGAGAGGTCCTTTCAAAGAAAAAGAATACAAAATTAAAAACATAAAGTTATGTAGAATATATTGCAAAGTGGGAGATCCTGGAGATTAAGTACTAGCGGCTTCCTAGTAAATCCACTGCAGAGAAAATAAACTAAGTCTTATATTCTGAGTTCCACCTGCGTGAGTTCTATATAGTCTGTGGGTGTCCACTACGTGATTCCCCTCTTTTCAGAAGCAAGCCAAGTTTGAGCCCATTCAAAGGGTACAAAATAAATCTTAACTCTTAATTCAGTTCTATCTTAAATGGTAGTGTGAATTCAATGCCACTTAAACTTACCTTGATTCTGTTATTTAATAATTGCTATCCAGGTTGTATTTTTTAAAATCCTAATATGTCTATTCATAGAAAAACAAAGTCAAGTTTTTAAAACTGGTCAAATAAAAGCTGGATGTCTACCAGCCATAGACTAAACACTCTGGTTCCTGTATGTGTGTCCACTGTTTGGATGGACAGCAGAACTCACACGTCCTTCTTTGTCCATCATGAACATCTGTGGCCTATTAGCAATGGAATTGGCCCCTAAGTAGAAGAGGTTACCAATTCCAAAGGTAACTTGTACAAGTGTTTTAAGGTTTTAAAGATTGTGAGCTATTTCCTCATATTGTCTACCAATAGTTAGCATACTGCATCTTTTTATAAGTATGAACTACCAAAACAAAGTCACATAATTGTCCAATTTCTATATATAGGCACGAACTATTATATAAGTAACCCAGCAATGATAAAAATGACTCACCAGTCCGACAAGTTTACATTCCAGGATTAATATGCTGTCATACTATTCAATATATATTTGTGAAAATGGAAGTAGAAAATTGAGGGGATGAGTGGGTTTGGGGGAGATGCAGGAAAATGACAGAAGGGTGACATTGATCAAGATGCATTATAGTCATAAACTGACATGTTTAATTTAAATTCCTTTGTATAACTGCATTAAAATAATTTTGAAAAGTAAATAAATTGGCAAGAATTGCTATACAAAAACAACAACAACAAAAATACAGAACTTCTTGATCTGTTTCCCAGGGTCCCATAACCAAATGAATGGATGATATAAAACAACAAAACAAAACAAGACATCTACTGAGTGTTTCTGAATATGAATAAAAGAATAAAAACAGGGGCTGGGAATACAGCTTAGTGGCAGAGTGCCTGCCTCACATGCATGAGGCCCTGGGTTCAATTCTTCAGTACCATGTAAACAAAAATAAATTAAAAAAAAAAGAATAAAAGCAGATCCAGATAGTCTCATTCTACCCTATAAAAAGACTACTGCTGTAGTTTGCATCCTGAATGTTCCCATTGGGCCACTGAGAAATGGTAGAACCTTTAACACAAGATCACTTTGGTAAACAGCTTTGTTCCACTGTACTCAGTGACTATGACAAGCCTAAAAAGCAGATGCCAGTGGCTTATGCCTGTAATCCTAGCTACTCACGAGGCTGAGATCTGAGGATTGTGGTTCAAAGCCAGCCCTGGCAGGAAAAGTCATGAAACTCTTATCTCCAATAAACCACCAGAAAACCAGAAGTGTTGCTGTGGCTCAAGTGGTATCTAAAGAGCTCAGGGACAGCACTCAGGCCCAGAGTTCAAGCCCCATGACAGACCAAAAAACCATACACTGATCATGAACTGGAACTTCCAAAACTCTGAGCCAAAATAAACTTCTTGTGTTTATCACTTATCTGAGGTTATTATTACAGTGATAGAAAGCTGACTGACAACTAATTTGGGGACACTGTTGTCCATAAGTTTACTTATGCTGGAATAGAAACTTGATTGTTAAAGTCCTGAAAGCTGAGATAAAATGTTTAGTATTACTATTAAGAAGTAGACAACATTTAAAGCCAAGGAACAAATTAAGAAAGAACTTGTTTTTCTTTTGCCAGTCTTGAGGCTCAAACTCTGGGCCTGGGTGCTGTCTCTGAGTTTCTTTTGAGGTGAGCATTCTACTGCTTGAGTCACAGAGGCATTTCCAGCTTTTCTGAGTAGTTTATTGGAGAGAAGAGTCTCACGGAGTTTCCTGCCTGAGCTGGCTTCTAACCACAATCCTCAGATCTTAGCCTCCTGTGTAGCTAGGACTATAGGAGCAAGCCAATAGAGCCCAGCTTGACAAAGAACATTTTTGACAATAAGCAAAACTTTGATTTCCTTAGTACACAAAAAATTCATATTAGATAGCAATAATTAGAAGCAAATAAAGTTAATCGACTTAAAAGGAGTCAATATTCAATAAACCCAAGGGAAGCACCTTGTCTCATCTCCTTCCTTCTGCAAGCAACCCAGGATATCCAGATTTAAATGAGGATTTTCAGGATTCTAAAGCAACTGTTTGGCTGACAGTTATTTCTCTCAGTACCAAGTCAATTTAATGGTACTTTAATTTTTTTAATTAAGAAGGGGGAAAAAACCCAAAAAGGTTGTTCATTTGTACATTACAATGAACATTACTCAACTGTACATGTGTCTAAACCAAATGGATTAAGAGTGATATTTCCGTGTTTATCCATACATTAGCCAATTCATGGTGATTGTTGACAGTTATCATCATCATCATGACTGACACAACTATCAGCTTCCTGTAGTTTTAAGATTTGAGCACCACATCTTATGCAGATTAGCCTATTTAAGATTCCTGGTCAATAGATTATTTATAGGAGTTATATACAAATCATGCACATTTTGAACCGAATTCTGTAAAATTAGAAATTTAGGCTGGCAAATAAGAACTGGACCCTACCAACAGTTGAATCTAGATTTATAATATCTACTTTTAAGTCTTTGGTGTGCTTGTTTTGGTTCGGGATTTGTTATTATTGTTCTTTTGTTTGTTTTGACATTGGATCTCTCAGTCGCCCAGGCTGGACCCACTTACAAATCTCTGGCCATATCCTTTGAATACTGGGATTTCAGGTATGCACAGTCAAGCTGGGCTTTTTGTAGATTATCAGTGAGATTTGTTTCCCCAAGGCAGACCATATAAGTGGCTCTTGAATAATCCTCATGTCATTTGTTCCAAAGGTCCTCCCATTCAATCTATCCTCGCATCTTGCTCTCAGCATAGCGTGTGCATGATTCAGAACCTTGTGTGTCCTGGCTGTGGGCAGCCTTACATTTCCTCCCGACCCTCAGCCCTTTGACTCCTTACCTGTCCAGCAGCAGCTCCAGCACTTCTTTAGTGGATGCAAAGCCTCTGTAGGTTGACAGGAAGATGCTGATATAGGTAAAGTCATTGTCCCCAAAAGCAGTCAGCAAGTTCTCCACAAGCTTCTCCAAGGTGCCAGCTTTTATGGTCCTAATCTTACAGGTCTCATACTGACTGACTGTGTGCCCTGGAGGCAGCTGGTCCCCTTCAACCTGTATGATAAATTCATGATTACCATCAGAAAAATTGACGCCCTCATGGAAAACTGAAAACATTAAAATAAGGCAAAGCCCTAGTCTGGACTTTCTCCTTGCTCTTATTTAATTTCTCTATAAGTTATATAAAGCAATGCTGTCTCCTATGAGTGTCGGGTGGTAGTCATGGTGACGAAGGATATGAGTATGCGTGTTCCTTTCCTTTCTAGAAGTGCAAGCATTACTTCATACTGGTTCTATTTGCATCCACTTATCCTCCCATCATAAAATATGTGGCATATTTTATCAGTGATGTTTTCTATGATCCCAGGATTGTGCTTAGCAAATGTCACCACTCAAATCCCTTTATATTATTCCAAGGAAAGTTTTGAAACTCATTCTCAGAGACAGCTCCTCTGGTGGTGTGCCAAGGGAGTCAACCCATCATGGTACTGGGGAGCTGATTGGTAAAACGTTTTAGAACTTGTGTGAGCCCACTGACATCATGTTCATATTTCTCAAAACCTTGGGTATGGTACACTATGTTCTCCATGGAAACCTGTGGCTATCTAACTGTGCTGACATCCCTTAGCCCACTGGAGGCTGCACATAGTCTGATTCAAATCATTATCAACAGAGTGGGCTGAGAAGCACTTATTCCAAGCATCCTTGGGTTCATCTGGGGGAGTGATGGAAAGGATGGTGTGCCCAAGAGAATTACTTTCAAGAAACTTGCAATGTACAAAGGAAAGCATTTAGTCCTAGGAACCAGCTGTATCAAGAGAATAAAACTGCAGATAATATTGCTAAATATAACTTTACATTCATAGGCATAAGCTATAATGCATAAAAACTGGTGGTAAAATGTAAAAGCTTAAAAACCAAGTATGAGGGAAGAGGATTAAATTGAAGGAAAGTATGGACGTACTTTGCATTGTACAATAAGTCTGTACCTGACAAATTATAGCTGTCTGTCCTAAGCATTAAGATGAATGTCCTACCAAGAAGAGATCACTTTAACAAATCTTTTTCTGAAGCAAATCTTAATTTGAAATGATTTTTTTAAATAACTACCATTCTTTGATTTGTTGTGTTTCTGGGTCTCTAGTAAGAAAATTTTGGCCTGTGCCAAGGAGACCTAGGGTTTCTCCTATTCCATCCTGTAATGTTTTCAGAGTGTCTGCTTTGACTCTGAGGTCTTTGATCCATTTGGAGTTGATTCTGGTGCAGGGTGATATATAAGGATCTAGCTTTAGTTTTCTACAAGTGATTAACCAATTTTGCCAGCATCATTTACTGAAGAAGCTGTCTTTCTTCCATTTTATTTTTTTAGTTCCCTTATTGAAGATTAGATGGCTATATGTCTGTGGGTTCATTTCTGGGTTTTCAACTCTATTCCATTGGTCCTGAGGTCTGCTCTTGTGCCAGTACCAAGCTGTTTTGATTACTATGGCTTTGTAGTAGAGTTTGAAAGTTGATACTGATATGCGTCCAGCACTGTTCTTTCTGTTAAGGATTGTTTCTGCTATTCAGGGTCGTTTATTGTGCCATATGAATTTTTGGATTGCCTTTTCTATTTCCTTGAAGAATGAGGTTGGAACCAACCCAGATGCCACTCAGTAGATGAATGGATCAAGAAAATGTGGTATATATACACAATGGAATTCTATGCCTCCATCAAAAAGAATGGCATTGCCGCATTTGTTAGGAAATGGAAAGACTTGGAAAAAAATTATATTTAGTGAAGTAAGCCAGGCCCAAAGAAACATAGGTCCCATAGTTTCCCTTATTTGCAATAACGAGTATATGTCTGAGACAAGCAGAAACAGTCAGATAAGTTGGTGTTAGGCGAAATGAACCCCAAGATAAGGACCCAAATGTTTTTTTTTCTTGCTATTGTTTCTAACGTATTTATAAGATGATTTCCTTGTTGCTTTGTATGTCCCTCCCCCACGGTATAACTCCTGCTTTCACTGTATTTGATGTTGGTATAATTTGTGGAGGGGAAGGGAAAAAACAAATTGTTTAAATAGGGATACAGGTGGACCCACTGCAACAATTAGATGTATAAGATGTTATGTCAAAAAATGAACTTTATAACTTTGGTGGGAAGGCAGGGATGGTAAGGGGAAACAAAGGAGGAGGGACAACAATGCTTGATAAGAAATGTACTCATTACCTTGTTCATGCAATTGTAACCCCTGTACGGTATTTTCACAATAAAAAAAAGTTATTAATTAAAAAAAAACACCTACCAGGCAGTTTATCCTAAGTTCATTTTTTGTCTTAGATTTTCTTAGATATAAAAATTAAAGAAGAGAAAAAAAATCTCTCTGATGATGTTAATTGGGATAATTGTGTTTACTAAACTGTACGTTCAGCTTTATCATAACCTGCTCTGTCAGAAGTTAAACAAATGGAAGGAAATTAACTAAGGTATTGCTTCCAGAAAGATTCAAGTGGTAGCTACCACTTTTAAACTAGTTTTGTCATCCTGTCTAATTGGTAACAAGAATTAATATTAGAATTCCAACTTATATAGTGTATGTCTTCATTTTTTTAATGTTTTAAAAATATTTGAAGAACCTCTTTTTCATATCTAGCTCATGAAAAATACCAAATGTTTCTTTAGGGTTCTTAGGACTGTTGACTCAGATCAAGGACTAATTACTATTTTTTCTTACTCTATACTAGTTTTAGAAGAAGTTCAGTGTCAAGTAATATCCATGTGTTTCCCAGAAAAATCTAGCTAACTTAAAGTAGAAACAGTAAGTGAAAAGGTATATGGTTTCAAACTCTAATTAGATTTTTAATTACTTGGTGCAGTATTGCTTTAAGTTCATGTTGTAAAACAGCAGCGCTAACAAAAGGTGCTGTGGTCAAGATTGGAGACTCCCAAGTTCATGAAAGGCAAAGACATTTCTTTATTGCAGCTTTTCTTAGCCCTTACAGTGCTAACGTGTCATTAAGGATATGGTGCATGACATTTCTAAATGAATTTCCCTTTATTCTTGAGCGTCTTTCAGCATTTTGGAGTGAACATACTTCAGAAAAATGTTGACTTGGTAAGTCACTAAAATGTGCTTAAGATTTAATTATATTTACCACTTTTCACTTGAAGCAAAGAGAGACTGAGACATTATAAACTATTTTAATTTTTATATTCAAACATCCATTTCTCTTTGATCTCTTTCTTAATAGAGCACTAAAATGAAAGTCTGTTTTATATTTTTTTTTACTTGAACACTTCAAAAGAAGTGTTCAAAATAATTACCTGCTTATATATTATTAAAAAGTAACAGTTAAAAATATGTGTGTGTGCCAAGTGTTAACAACACAAGGAATCGCTTCTCTGGAGTTAGGGATATTCAAGCTGGAATTCTAAATCAAGCTTCCTTGTTTTGTGATGATGATAGGACTCCCTTACTCAACAATGCGAAATTTAACAAGTCTTCTTTTATTTTAAAATACAAACTCCACTCTAAAACTAAGTCTTTCTTATTGAAAGTAATGACTTCTTGAAAGAACTAATTCTTCACTAAGTATTTATGTGACCAAAAATTCAAACCCAAAGAAAAATGCTTGTCAAAAGACCTGATGGAGTAGCTCCCTTTCCTGCCAGAAAACAGATCTGGCAGGAAGCCAGGGTTCTCCCTTGGGAATGGAATTATGGTTCTCATTAACCCAGTCGCTTCCCTTCAGCCATGCTTTCATTCTTAAAACACACACACACACAAACTCTCAATGTACATACATGATTCTCTTTCATGCTTTGATTCCTTGGTGTTTGTATCTAACAGAATGGCTAATGAAGCATGTTTAATATTTAGATTTTAAAACTCTGAGCCAGGTGCCAGTGGTTCACACCTGTAATTCTGGCTACTCAGGAAACTGAAATCTGAAGAATCAACAGTTTAAGGCCAGCCCACGAGACCCCATCTCCTAAATAAGCAGCAAAAAGCAAGACGAGAGGCATGACTCAAATAGTCAGAGCACCTGCTGAGTAATCATGAGACTCTGAGCTCAAACTCCAGTACCAGTTCCACCAAAAAAAAAAAAAAGTCATTCTCTTCATGAAATGATTGAACACAATGACAAAATCATAAAAGGGCAAACAGATTTGTTATTGTGCTAAAACTATTCTCCTAAAAAATAAATATGCAGGTTTATGGTGTCAGAATGTTTGCTTTAATGTCATTTTCTATAGATTTACTAAAAACTCTACTGTCTATTTGCTTATTTGCAATGACAGGAGGGAAACCAAAATTTTTAAGATGAGTTCTAATTTACCAAGAAAGATTTGAGACATTGTACAATTTTCAGAACAATATTTTTAAGTTATCTATTTACTATTGAAGTTATTTGAGATGAAGTAGTATAGAAAACACACACACACATGCTGACTGGAGAACCTAAAATGTTACAAGCTTCACTTTTAAAGCAAAAAATTCAGTAGGTCTATAATCCTTTTAAGAGACTTTAGGACCTGATTTTGTTTGTATTAGCTTAATAACTTTGAATTAAACTTGGAAAGAAAAGGGGAGGAGCTCTTGGCAGACAAAGGTTTAATAACTCAGACTTAGGAAAGGAGACGTGGAGGGCTGCGGCTGCCCCGTGGGTTAGCACGCTAACAGGAAACAGCTCAATGTGGATTCAATCAGAGGCCATCGCCTTACTGACAAGATCATGATACCAAGGTCACAAGAACATTTCCTGACTGGTTCTTTTGGTCAATCTTCCTGTCATTAGAATTCAGTATTTTTAAAAACAAACAACAACAACAACCAAAAAAAGGTCTAACTCCTATGGGATAAATATCTACAATTCTGCCCAGGTGTCCTAGCTGTGCAATTTCAGAATTATCAATATTGTCACTAAGAGGAGGGAAAAAAGTATGAGAGATGGAATACACCATTTTTCTCATCTGTTTCAAGTCATAGATAAATATTCTTTCATTTTCTAAAAAATAACTCTTAATAACTCAAGTGTTTCAAATCTGGAGGAAAAATCTCCCCATCAAAATAATTCTTTCAGTCATCTGACACTGGAACAGAGAAGGCTGGGGTCCTCCACGGCTTGCCAGGCTGCACTGCGTCCATTCTTAGTCCCCTGGGCCTGGGTACCCAAGGAAACAGGGAGCACTATGCAGTGGCCAACACCCCACAAAAATACCAAAACCCAACTCCACATCTTACAGACGTCAAGGACACGCACATTGCTGTCCCTACCTTCGTCCCAAGCACCAAGAGTGTATTTTGTACTCTTTCCAACTGCCCTCTACCTACTAACCATCCAGCAGCAATGACACATAAGTATGAGAAATTCCATAAGCCAGCTCACAAATACAATCTTCACATCTCCCCCTATTAACCAAATGCATATGTTCAATTTCCTGCCACGAAAAAAACAAAACATGTTCTCAGTAAGCACCATGGATGCATGACCCGTGAAGGAACATGTGGTGAGGCCAGCACATCTGATTACTCAGGAGCTATGTACATTTTGGCCATTCCGTGACCTCAAGAAGAGACACAATCAGATAGAGCTACCACTGCATTGTCTGAACTTCTACTTGAGGCATGAATCCACTTTTTGCTAGGTAAACATAGCAGAATAAAATTTTAATTTCGGATAAATTATTAAATAACAGAATAATTTGGGGGAGTGTAAGTATGTCCTGCTCAGTATTGGGGTCCTAATTGCAGTTTTAAAGCATTATGTCTTATTTATCTGAACTCAAAATATAAGTGAGATACATATATACATATTATTGATGACATACAGTACTGTAATATTAAACGGGGTGGGGGGAGGGAGGAGTGCGGGGATGGGAAAGGGAAACAAAGGAGGAGGCAACAATGATAAGAAATGTACTCATTACCTTGGTCGTGTAATTATAACTCCTCTGTATGGTATTTTCACAATAAAAAAACTTATTAATAAAAAATAGAGAGAGAGAGAGAATTTGAGGTATCTCTGGGGACATATCATTAGTATAATCCAACAGATAGCTGACACCTAAAACTAGGGAGAAACATGTCAGTTGGAACTATGTACAGATTCCATCCACTAGAACAGATTGACTCTTCCAGGCAAAGTGTGCAAAAAAGGAAGAGTGGTAGGCTGAGGATGGCATCTGAACAAGTAGCAGCCAGTTATGAGGATTCTGAGAGTAAAGAAAGCAAGCTCAAGAAGAGGCACCAGTGGATACATGGCACCTAAGCTGTGGTGGCATTTCTGGGCAGAGAACCCAGAAGCATTGCCAGTTTCATATATATTCATTATATATGTATATCTCCATATACACTTACGTATAAAATCTGTATACATATGCCAACATATGTGCCTTCCATCTAATTATGCAAACATACCAAGGTCTTGCCAATGGAGCTGGCTTGGAGCACTTGCAAGCGCTAAGTGTATCCTCCTCAACTCCATGCTCAATGGCCTCATGTTAGCAGTGTGAATTCAACCGTGATGGAAACATCTACATGGTGGAAATTGGGAAATGCTACAAATCAAAACTTTTGCTTTATGAGCCTACTACTGCTTTAGAGTCCTCCTGAGTTGTTCCATTGGTAAGTTCAAGAGAGATCTGGGGCTGGGAAGGTGGCTCCGTGGTAGAGTGCTTGCCTTGCATGCATGAGTCCATGGGTTCAATTCCTCAGCACCACAAAAGCAGAAAAAGCTGGAAGTGGTGCTGTGGCTCAGTAGTAGAGTGCTAGCCTTGAGCTGAAGAGCTGAGGGACAGTGCCCAGGCCCAGAGTTCAGGCCCCACAACTGACAAAAAAAAAAAGAGAGATCTTCATGCTAGTAAAACATATGTCAATGTAGCCAATCTAGTTGCAGTTTTGTTGCTACTATGATCCTCAATCATCTTATACAAGATGGAAAATTATGCCTCTGAATATGAAAAAGGGGAAAGGTGAAAAAAGAAGAGGCTTCAGCCTAAATATAATAAATGAAAATTTATAAAATTCTCGAGTTGACCTTGCTTGAAGTCACCCATTAGAACGAAGCCATACAACCATGTTTCTATGCTGAGTAAGTACCCTTAGTCCTCAGGAAAACACTAAGGGAGTTATAATAACAAACAAAGCAGTGTTTTATCAGACAGACTCCCAAACCCTCCCCCATCCTGTCTCAGCATGGTTTCCTAGATCACCCCCTGACTCCAGGAACCCTCCTAAGGAAACAGGAAGTTGTTTTTCCCTCTCCTGAAAAACAGTTGTATTCTTGGGGACTTGGTTCAACATTAATCCATAACAGACTTTCTTCTCTAGCACAAATCCCTATGTCTGAACATGTTGGTGAATGCTTGAAAGATTCCAAATCTTCCAGCAAGGAAATTTAAAAGTCAATCTATTGTCGGAGTTTGCAGAGTACCTTGTTCATCTTTCTGACTATAAAATTCCAAATGTTAGCTGGACATGGCTGTGCATGCCTATAATCCAAAGCTCAAGAGAATGAGGTGGGAGGATTGAAAGATGGAAGCCAGCCTGGGCCACATAGCAAAGCCCTTTCTCAAGAGAAAGGGAGAGGGAGATGGAGGAAGGGAGAGAGGGAGAGGGAGGGAAAGGGAAAGAAAGAACTGCAAATGCTAAAATGTTAATAATGAAGATGCTACAATTTTATCTACGATTTATTTACATGTCTTGTTGTATTTTGTTCTTTGTTTTCTTGAAACAGGATCTTGCCATACTGCCCAGGCTAACCTCCTTCCTCAACATCCTCAGTACCTGGGACAGGTGACAGATGCCACCACTGCGTTTCCCCTGGCTTCCATTTCCAAGGTCAATTTAGTATAGCACCTAGGACAAAAGCTTAAGGTTTCATTATCTTGATCTGCTACCTCTTAAGAAAACTCATACTTTCTGAAGAGTTGCCTGGAGAGAGGAGAGACTGAGTTAAAATAGTCACTGTTAGAGTTCCTAAATAACATTGCAAGTTGTTGTCCAGGGAAACTTCCAAAATCCACAACTCTCTTCTTTGTCTCTCAAAGACTCTGCCTACATTGAGGTCCTAGATCGACAGTTGCCCAGCTTTCTGGAATCCAGTCCATTTATTGTGCAGCCCAGCCAATATCTGTCTATAATGTCAGCAGGAAGTCGTGAGCTTCCTTTGACCTAATAATCTCTGTCAGTGAATCCACCCATGGATGGAAAATGCTCCCCACAGCCCAGAGCTTTCCTAGCAAGTCATAAATCCCACAGACAGCTCCATGAGGCTGTCTCTCCTTGTGGGATAGGTAGCTGTTCTTCCACCCATCCTAGGTACAGGGAAGGGGTAGTAACTGCCTCATGTTTCCAAACTTGAAAATGAAGTTTTAGTTAGATTCTTATTCTGCAAAGTCACTTATTAAGAAATCCCTCTCTCCTCTCCATTTTCCTAGGAGATTAGCTCACTTTTCAGCCAAGTAAATATTTCCCACTATTATTATAAGAATAATCAAGTATAAAAATCAAAGCTCCATTATCAAAAGTCAATAAAAAATCTTTACTCCCAAGACTTCAGAATTCAAGTAATGATGTTTTCAAGCTTGTTTCTTCTCCTCTCCAAAACTAAATATTAAAAGCCTGTGTGAACTCAAAAACTTAAATGCCAATGTAACTGAATTGTACACACAAAGCTCAGGGACACAAGGTCTTTGGCAAATGCCTTCCCAAACACTGTTTGGCACAAGTAATTCCCAGTCTGTATGCTCACTAGGACTGGCTACTGAAAAAGCAAACAGGTAACTTTCAAGCACATTATTAGGTGATCAGTGTAGGGCAGGTGAGAAGTTTAGGTGTAAAGTTTAGTGCATGTTGACTACATCTCTCTGAGGATACACTGAAGTAAACTGGCATTTTTCTGAATTGGTTTATCCTCCTTATGAGCTCAATTCTAGCAAAGCCGTCCTTCTGCCCTAAATGAAGAGCAAGAAATGAGAGGGATAACATGTATTATTGAGTACTCATGGAACCGATGTTCAAACCTTTAGGTCTAGGAATTATCATCTCACTGGAGGAAAGTAGTATTAGAAAAAGTGAGGGGTCTCACCTATAGTTATCTAGCTATTAAGCATAAGCATCAAAAGCAGTGTATAAAATCAGCTCTGTCTTCCTATCTTGATATGTCGCATAATAAAACAAAGCAGTACAGTACTGGGTACTCCATTTCCATATTTGGGAACCCAAAACCCTTAGAATCCAACAGCCCTGGAACTGCACATCTCATAAGGCTGTTTTAAGAGATGAAATTACATAGTAGATGCAAATGTATACTGCAATGTTACAAGTTATTCAGCATTCCACAAATAAAATGTTATATATTATAATAAAACCTTTTCTTTTATTTTCTTTTCCTTACCCCAATTACTTTCAACAAAAGGTAGATCTTATTACATCAAATGCTCTTTATGTTTAGCATCTTACCTCTGAACACTAAGTTAAGTCTAACGCTTAGGGTTACAAATACTATTTTAGTGCTATTTTGGAGCCAAACAAAAGTCTCTCTCATTATTGCAGTTTCTTACATAAATAAAGTCTAAGACAGGTAGGGGTTGGTGGTGTGGCTCAGTTGGTAGAGCACCAGCCAATAAATAAAGCATCAGATACCAAATTCAAATTCCAATCTTGGAACAACAAAAGAAAGTCTAAGAAAGACAAATGACTTTACTCGAAGACTGAAAAAAATGTCAGTAGCAAACTCAGTAGCTACAGTAAAAGCTATGCTCATTCAAAATAGGAATCCATGGAGAGCAATAGTCTTCTGTTCTGATTTCCAGATTATCAATTAATTTGCCTAACTGCTACATTTAAGAATATTCTAGCCAGGCACCAGTGGCTCGCGCCTATAATCCTAGCTACTCAGGTGGCTGAGATCTGAGGATCACGGTTCAAAGCCAGCTCAGGCCTGAAAGACCATGAGACACCTCCAATAAACTATTAGAAAACTGGAGGTGGTGCTGTGGCTCAAGCGGTAGAGCACTCACTTTGAGCTGAAGAGCGCAGGGATAGTGCCCAAGCCCAAAGTTCAAGCCACACGACCAACCGGAAAAAAAAAAAAAAAGAATATTCTATAGTCAGAAGAGGGTTCCCTTCTATTTTTATATAAGGAAATGAAAACAGAATGATAATATAACTGATAATAGGATACAGACAGATAAAGAAGCAGGCTTATAAACAGACTCTCTAAAAAAATAAATAAAAAAAACAGCATTACAGAAATGGCTGACAGCTAGCAAAAATTACCTAAAACAGATCCAATTTCTCCAAACAAACAGAAATTGATAAAGCATTCATTCCACAAAATATTCATGGTCAAAATATATGTGTAAAAAGACATGTACACCAATTGTAAAGAAAACATGTATCCTTGTAACAATATGCTTTCAACATTCCTTCCCATGACTTTTGACTTTGATGTGAGTCAATAAAAGCAGTAATCAGAAAGATAAAATAAAAGGACTGGAACTCTATGAAGGAAACAAAGGCTTTCTAATGTTTAAAAATCTAATAGTACAGATTATAATGTGAATTGCTTTCATTTCATTACTAGTATGTTTGCCATAGATGTCAAATAAATAAGCAGAAGCCTTAAAAAACTGGTTCTGAGAACAAGAAGATAAGATTTCTTGCAACCCTGGATTCAGTGCTAAGGATGGCAGGCAAGAAAGAAAACATAGCAAGAAAAGAAAACATAGCAAGGAACTAGATTTTGTTCCTGGTTCCAGATCAATTAATTATCAAATTCTTGCTAGTGCTTCCTATGTATTTCAGCTATGGGTTAGTATACTTTTAAATTTGGTTGGGTTTTTGTTTGTTTGATCCTAAAAACCCTTGACTATATTAATTTGGCAAATATTTAAGTCCTTCTTATGCAGCTGCTAGAAGCCATAGATATAACAAAGACAGACAAATAAAGTTCCAAGAGATCACCCAGGTAGGTGTATTACCTCTATAATTAACTAAGTAAGCAAATTCATGAGCCAATAACTGACTAGCTTACACTAATGGGGCCTAATCTCTTAGAAAGACAGTCTTCAAGCTACCTTAGCCTAAGAGTTGTATGCTCCTATGCTAGAAATACCATAGAGAGAGATACAGTATTTTGATTTCATTACTATATGCACATATAGAAAGAGTATAATAAGACCAATTCCTTCTAATATCCTGTGTTAAGTATCAGCTGTAATGGGATCATTTACCAGGTGGGTAGAATCTACTTCCTCAGCCATAGTTTCCTTTTGATAACTCCCTGATAACTTACCAATGAGATCTCATTTGTAAACATCAAATCAAACTTGCTCTTAAGTGAAGGTACAAAGATAACAAATCATACAACTCATTCAGAAAACAGTTCTAAAGTTTTAGTTATAGTAGTTTGAATTCCTGAGTAAAAAAAAACATTTTAACACTACTCTTTTTGTGTAAAGTATCACCAGGAAGCAATACATACGTAAAGACTTAATTATCTATCCCCCTGAATACAATAACAAGTCTTCAAGAGACTGGGGTACTGGGTAAAAGCACTGACTCCTGAGCCCTTGTTCCAATAATTCTGATAAGAAGGACTAAAATAAAGTCCAGGGATCTGCATTTGACCAGCATCTTAGGTAATTTTAAATGTAAAAGATCCACTAGCATTTGAGAAATACTGTCAAGAGCACAAAAACAAAAATGAATAAGGCTTATTGATGGATTTATCCATTAGTAAAAAGCTGCTTAATTAACATAAACTTAGTCAACTGATCTCTCTTAGTCGTAGTTTCCTCACCTATAAACTAAAACCTTTACTTCCTTAACTCACCTTTATGACTTTTTTAAAATGTGGGATATACTTTGAAGTGTTTGAGATTTAAAAAAAAACTACATAATAAGTAAAGGTATTGCTAACACTCCTGTTCATGATCAAGAAAACCCTGCAAACTTTGCTGGTTTATGTAATGAAATCCAACGGGTTTTCTTGCAAAAATTGAAGGAATTAAGATTAACCTTTAGAGTGTGCCTCTGCCCTCATTACTCTTCTAGCTGGCTGTGGGTTCTATGGAAATGTTTCAGTACTTCCGTTGTCCCTAGATTTCTCCAGGCACTGCGGATACCTTCTTAGAAATGTCTGCCATGAACATAATTTCTCAAGAATAACAGTAACAGTGGGTATATGCTTGTAATCCTGGCTACTAGGAAAGGAGAGATTAAGAGGATTGTGGTTCAAGGAAAATGTGCGAAAGTTAGTCCAGCAGCTGGACATGGTGGTATGTGCTGGTCATCACAACTACATGGAAGGCTAAGAACAGGTGGATGACAATTCCAGGCCACTCAAGGCACAAGGTTGAGCCAGGCACCAGAGGCTCACGCCTATAATCCTAGCTACTCAGGAGGCTGAGATCTGAGGATCACGGTTCAAAGCCAGCCCCTGCAGGAAACTCCATGAACCTCTTATCTCCAATAAACCACCAGAAAACCGGAAGTGGCGCTGTAGCTCAAGTGGTAGAGCGCTCGCCTTGAGCTGAAGAGCTGAGGGACAGCGCCCAGGCCCAGAGTTCAAGCCCCACGATCGACAAAAATAAAATTAAAAAAATTTTAAAAGTTGGCAAGACCCTATTTCAACCAAGAAATGCGTGCTTGCCATCCCAGTTTAAATAGGATTATGCTGCAAGCTGGCCTGGTGAAAAAGGAGATCCTACCTCAAAACACAAACACAAGCCTGGCACACTGATGACTCACGCCTGTCATCCTAGCTACTCAGGAGGCTGATCTGAGAATCTCAGTTCAAAGTCAGCCCGGGCAGGAACATCTATGAGACTCTTATCTCCAATAAACCAGAAGTGACACTGTGGCTCAAGTGGTAGAGTGCTAGCCTTGAGCTGAAGAGTTCAGGGATAACTCCCAGGCCTAGAGTTCAAGACCCACAACCAACAAAAAACAAAACAAAATTTAAAAAAAAACACAGAACAAAAAGGGATTAAAGGTATGGCTCAAGTGAGATAGTGAGATATAATATCTGCCTTGCAAAAACAAAGCCCTGAGTTCAAATCCCAGTATCACCAAAATAATTAATAATAATGATAATCATTATAAATTTTAAGTTTTGTATATAACTCAAAATAACCTTATTCTATAGCTACGAAAATGGAATGGTCCAAAGAGGCCAAGTGGCTTGTTCTAAGTTATGCAGCTGTGAAGCAGTAAAGCAAGGACTCAAACTTAAGTGTCTGGACCCAGAGTAAGACTCACCACTTTATCTCATCTCTCCTAAAGTTCTCCTGAAAATTTACTAGTTCCTCAAGTCAATATCGGTCTTCTTCCTCATTCCCATTGTCTCTGCTTTAATTTAGATTACATGCATAATAAGGAATGGGAATGCATAATAAGCACCTAACTAGTCTCATTTGCCACTTCAACCAGTGATTGGTAATCAAAATGTTCTTTCCAAAGCACAAATCCTTCTTTAGGATAAAGTCAAGGTACCTACAAAAGATAAAGATACCTATTGGCAATTCACTTCAGGCACATTCTCAACAAAAATGGGTGTGTAGATGCACTAAAAGACATGGACAAGCGAACTGCAGCTTTACTCAGAACAACAAAACTCTTTCCACATTTTGTTGGTATACTTACAGAATTTTCCACTAGACTACTCTTATTTACAGGAGTCCTATATCTATAGAAGACACATTTCAATACCCCCAGGGATGCCTGACACCAAAGACAGTAGTGAACTTTGTCATTTAATGACTTCCATCCTAACTAAGTACTTATGAAGCAGCCAGAACTTTTGCAGTATCAAGTGCAGCCACTAAAGAGATACAAAATTGCTTTGCAATTTCATAAATAGAAGAATCATACTTACCATAGATCTTAGCAACCACGGCATACTTTTTATTCTTGCTTTATTGAGGAGAATTTTGCCTTTTCATTTAAAGGAAGTGTGTTATAGCTTCTCTTTGGCACATCCAATCACCCAGCATCATTACCCTTAAGTTTGGGGACAATGAGGGTTACTTGAACACAGGCACTCAACATGACAGTCAATCTGATAACAGAATGGCTACTAAGCGGCTATTGGGTGGTATTATAGATTGGGTCTTGAATGCCTCCTAAAGGTCCCTATGTTGAAAGCTTGGTCCTCAGAAACAAATCTGATTAACACACAGCAGGGAACATTACATAGCATGGATTCTCTGGCTAGAGACTTTATTATGCTGGCCAAAATGGCACACAACTTAAACCTAGGAATTGTTTATTTCTGGAATTTTCCATATAATATTTTCTGACCAGGAAGGGCCATGGATCACTGAAACCACAGAAAATAAAAGTGAGGATAATGAGGAACTACTGTTTTTCCTGGGAAATTGAGACTAATTACAAATCTGAAGACAAAAAGGTTGGTATATTTGTATCTCTAGAAACTTGTCTATAACCATATCAGTAATAAACACTTCATAAATAGCAATTGAATAAATAGTTTTATGAGGTTCTAAATAGTGATATTATGTTCCCTAAAAATAGCAATTGAATAAATAGTTTTATGAGGTTCTAAATAGTGATATTATGCTCCCTAAATTATCTCCAATTGGTTTTTCCAAGTTCAGTTAAATAAAACACCATACACAAGTAAGACGTCTAGATATGATGCTTGTTCATTATCTCCTAGTGACTAAAATAAATACCCTTTTGGGGCTGGGAAGGTGGCTCAGTAGTAGAGTGTTTGCCTTGCATGCATGAGGCCCTGAGTTCGATTCTTCAGCACCACATAAGCAGAAAAAACGGGAAGTGGCGCTGTGGCTCAAGTAGTAGAGAGCTAACCTTGAGCTGAAGAGCTGAGGGACAGTGCCCAGGCCCAGAGTTCAGGTCCCAGGACTAGCCAAAAAAAAAAAAAATACCCTTTTAAACTGTTCTTATGGTACACATAGTGATCCTTTTAAAACAAATCAGAAGCCTGTGCTGGTGGTGCACACCTGTAACACTATCTACTTGGGAAATTGAGATCAAGAGGACTGAGGTTCTGGCCAGCCTAGGCAGAAAAGTCCACGAGACTCTATCTCAATAGAAAGAAGCGGGATTGGATGGCCCTTGCCTCCAGCTACAACAGAAAGCCTAAAACAGGTATACTCTTAAAGAGGAAGTGAGGCCCTATCTCAAAATAACCAGTGTAAAACAGAAGTGGAGATGTGGTTCAGCAGTAGAGGGCCCGTTTAGGATACACAGGCCCCTGAGTTTAGATCCCAGCAGTCCAAAACACATACAAGCATGAACACAAACACACACACAAGTCAGGATCCGCACAATGTTGGGGTCAGTACAGTGATTCATACCTCTAATCCCATCTACTCAGAAGATAAAGCTAAGACAATTATAGTTTGAGACCAGCCTGGGCAAAAAGTCAGTAAGGCTATCTCCACAAGTGATCCAAGCATGGCGGCTCACAACCATGCCTATAATGCAAGCTAATCAGAAGACAAAAGGCAGGAAGATCATGGTGCAAAGCTAGCCCAGGCAATAAGAACAAGACCCTATCTGAACAAATGCTAAAGGACTCGGGGTATGACTCAAATGATAAAGCACAAGCACAGGGGCCCTGAGTCCATGCCCCAGTACTGCCAAAATAATAAGGGTAACTTAAACAATAAAATAACAAAAATCATGTCAGGTCACCTCCCTCCTCAAAACCTCCCACTGACTTCTCAGCACAGTTGGAAATAGCAGTGGCCTTACCGATTATGTGGCCATTCTGCCTATGGCCTTGAACTCACCACCCAAACCATTTCCTTCCCCCACCATACTGGCCTTCATGCAGTTCTTTAAACAGGCAGGCTCACTCCTACCTATACATCTCTGCGTTTACTCCTGCTGTCTAAAATGCTGTTGGATCCCATCACGTTCTCATGGTTGCTCCCTTGTTTGGGTCTTACGAGCAGGCAGTGCCCCCTCAGACAAACCCCTACAGCATCACTAGCCACACCACTCATCTCCTGCCACACTGAGCACGTGTCCAGGTTAACTCCTTCATAGCAGTAACCTGTTCATGTTCTGCTGTCTGTGGTGCCTTTATCTGTCCTGTTCAGGGTTCTATGCCTGGTGCACAGGTGTGCCATGCAATGTGGCTCAGCAAATGTTTATGGTAATGAATAGAAGTAGTGTAATTACACTGCATATTGTGGGGAGAGGGTTGTTTGTTTGTTTTTTTATTTTGGTTGTTTTAGGTGTGTGTCAGTACTGGGGCTTGAAATCAGGGCCTGGGCACTCTCCCTTAGTTTTGTCACTCAGGCCTGGTAGTCTACCACTTGAGCTCCACTTCCAACTTCACAAATATTCCTGCCCCAGCTAGCTTAAACCCATGATGCTCAAATCTCAGCCTCTGGAGGTGTAAGCCCCTGGCTGGCATTGCTTTCAAATATTCCTTAAAAGTATATGAAAGAATGATGGAAAGGGTGATGTTTATCAAGGCACACTGTACTCATAATCTGACTTGTTGAACTGAAACTCCTTTATACAACTACTTAAAAACTGTAAAAGTCATATGAAACTCCATTTCCCCCTGAAAAACATAAAAATGTTTCCCTCTGAGCTAATAGTCTTAGGTAAACAAAGTTAACCAGTGCAATCTCTTCACAGCAACTGAGAACTAATTTATTAAACTGATTGTTCTGAGCTCTTCTGGATGACAATCTGTTCTATATTTGGTTATCATGATTGTAAAAGTTACTGAAAATCATAAGATGCTTTTACTCTCCAGAACTCCTTTCCCATCAAGATTGAGATTCTGAATCAAGCTACAAATCACACAACAGCCTCTCATTTGCTGTGGTACACATTGCACTTATTGTTCTAGCAGCTGTAAATGCCTTTGAGCCAACTGCTTGACTTAAAAACAGGGTGGGAATGTGCATTGGTTTGACTTCTTACAATTCCAAGTGGGAGTATCAGAGAAATGAAATGCATGGGCTAATCAACCAGCTACGTGATCTACGTGTAAATAAATACATTGCAAGAAATCTACTCATGAGGCACTGAACTACGCATTATCTTCCAACACTCTGTTCACGAAAAATGCCAAGCAAACGAAGTCAGAATGTCCTTTTGATTGTCCTTTTCCTCATGCCAAGGTCTAAACCTTGAACATGAAGAATACTATCTTGGTCTCTGAATTTATAATATGTTTTCATGACTGAACTAGTATCCTAACATCTTAGAACATTTGTTTGCTCTTTATAATAAGGCCCTTACACACGGCATGAAATGTTTGTGGCTGAAGGTCTACTATGTCCCCTCTTAGCCACAAATCCTACTTGCATTCATTTATTGGCTCAGAAATATTTATGTAGCTACTATTATTTAAAGTACTATTATGGACAGGAATTATGCTATGATTTAGATGTAGTTTGCCTCCAAATCTTTATGCATGAGGAGGTAGGTCCTCAGTGTGGTATGTAAAGACAAGATGGGACCTTAAAGGGGGACTTTAATGGGATGTCCTTAACTCACTGGGGGCATGCTCTTGGAAAAGACTGAGGTCATGTTTGTGGGACCTGAGTTGTCCCTATGAGAATGAGTTGTTAAATAGGCTTGCCCTTCCCTTCTAGCTTTCTGTCTTGCCATGAGGTCTTCACAAAGATGAGCTGAAGTTCATGCCTGAACCTCCAGAATTATGAACCCAATTAAACTCCTTTTCTCTATAAAGTACCCAGCTTCAGGTATTTCATTACAGCATCAGAAAATGGACAAACATATTCCAGATACTACTATAAAAAGCTAACATTCAAACAAAGACAAGTATTGGATAAATTAGCCATTAGTTGTCTAATGGCAGTAGAGTTTAATGTCCCCCCCAAAAAATCAAAACAGAAAATGAGAGATCAGGATTTGAATCATAAAAATCAAAGTTTCATTGGACAAACTTATAATAATGAATAAATGTTCAAGTAAATAGTAAGACAGAACATTTCAAATAAAGTTATTACTTTTGCACATTCCCCAAGGTGACTTGGAAAGCTGGGAAGATAGACAAAAGGTGATGTGGCCCAAGGACAGAGAATCAGGGGAGAGTGGCAGAAGATAAACTTAGCGGGAGAATTTGATCTTATTATCAGCAGAACACCAGTCAAAGGCATTTAGCAGGAGATTATATCACAATCAATACAGAGGTCAATGTGAATATATAACTACAAGACCAGGCCTAAACTCAAATCATGTCTAACCCATAGCACCAATAAGAAATAGCTACCTCACATGACTAAAGCTATCAAAGTCAATTTTTTTAGATTTTATATGAACATGCTAGTGATCACAGGACTATGAGAAAGTATAACTGTCTAACTCAAGCAAAACACAGGCTTCTCTTGCCCAAGAGTTGTAATGGTCATGTTACCAGCAATAATTACATGTTTGTATTTTCAAATAGGAATTCTCCTCTGCCATTAAAAAAAAAAAAAAAAGTTGCAACATTTCCCTTTCCAGGAATGTGATTTAACTTAATAGCTAAGCTAATAATCACGAGCCGCTTATTTGGTGCAAACAAAGAAAGCACTGTCTCTGCAAGTGGGCACAATGGTCCTGGATAGGAGGTGGATTTCAGGGTCTGTTGAGAGTGATCATTCTGTTCTGTAACCCACCGGGGCTGCGTGACAGCATTACATAACTGCATAACTCCATAATGCCTTGTCGTTCTAATTGAAGCGGAGAGGCCTGCCTTTACTTCCAAAAGCTTTCCCCCTCACTCCCACAGCCTGTTAAAGATCCCACATTATACTGAGCCTCCGAAATCATCTACACAGCTATGGTAGTCAGTGTAAATAATGAAAGGTGAAGAGGGGAGAAAATGTTTGCTTGTTTTCCCCAAAAGGAGCAAGCAACTATGAGAGAGAATATTAAAAGAAGGCAGGCTAGACATACTACATTGAACTCCTCGGCTTTTAGCTCTGCCTTCATCGAGGAAGACATCGAACACTTTTCAAATCTTTCTCAGTTGAGACTTGATATGTACCCAATGGTCATTCAGAAGCATTTACTGAATCATTTTGCCAGAAAGTTATGACAGGCACAAACAAGCTACCAATAGCAAACAGAAAGGCATTGCCAGTCTGTATGCAAAACCAGCAAGAGTTAAGTGATTAAGGTTAGCCACCAATATTTCTCTGTAGCTCGGGTATCTCGGAGAATAGGACAGAAGGAGCTCATACCTTCTCCATACCTTCAAGTAGATCTGGAAGACCACTGTCCAGGGTGAAAATAAGGTTGAGAAAATAAAGCCTAAAGAACCATTACACTAGCTGGGCGGCAGTGGCTCACACCTGTAATCCTAGCTACTCAGGAAGCTGAGATCTGAGGATCGCGGTTCAAAGCCAGCCGGGGCAGGAAAGCCCATGAGACTCTTACTGCCAATAAACCACTCGAAAATCCAAAGTGGTGCTGTGGCTCAAGCAGTAGAGAGCTCATCTTGAGCGGAAGAGTGCAGGACAGCGACCAAGCCCAGAGTTCAAGCCCCATGACCAACCAAAAAAAAAAGAAAAAGAAAGAAAGAAGCATTACATTGAAGTGGAGTAATAGAAATCTTTCATGAGGGAAATTAATGTTCAATAGAGGAATTATTTCCCCAAGAAGGGATCCTTTAGACACCGACATCTTTAAAACTTCATTTCTTTTGATGGAATTGTTTCCAAAGTGCTCTTTTACTGCCTTCAAAGCAGTGACTAATCCTTCATCCAAAGCTCTAAAGACCACCAATCACTATAAGGCACTGCCGTATCTGTCCCAAGATAGACAGACATAGACATGCTTATTGTAAAAGAAAAAAAATCCCATCTACCCCCACATACTTTTCTAGTTCTTTTGCTTAGCAGTTAATCTTCATCTCTTTTTTACATGCATTTATAGAACTAACCTTTACAGTGTCTTTCATCTGCTAGCTGCTATTCTAGACTTGGAAAACAGAGGTGAAGTATGTCCATATGTAACCTAAAGTCTAATGCAGGAAACAGCCCATCAAAATGAAGCAATCAATGAATGAACATGAGGGTATGTGTCACGGTGATGTTAAGGAGCATGATGAGGAAAGGAAAGAATTATTCCAGAGTGGGTAAGGATTACAATTTAAATGAGTGGTTAGAGAGTCCTTCACCAAGGTGCTTTACATTAGGTTTCTCAGGTGCTATAAGCAGTGTATGTGCTTCTGCAAGCTCCACTCTTCAAAGTTGTGGACTAAGAACTTCATTCTGACTCTAGGTAAGTCACTTGCTTTGTTCCACAGTAAGAGCTGCCATCGTGATCATGAAGAGTCATGGCTTCCTTCCTGCTCTTTGCCAGGAAATGGAACCTGCTTGGGCTACTCAGGGAACTTCTTTATGTTTTTGTTTTTGTGTCAGTGGCTCATGCCTGTAATCCTATCTACTCAGGAGACTGAGATCTGAGGATTGTGGTTTAAAGTTAGCCCACGCAGGAAACCAATTAATTACCAAAAAGCCAGAAATAGAGCTGTGACTCAAAGTGGTAGAGCACTAGCCTTAAGTACAAAAGATCAGAGACAGCAACCAAGGCCCCAGTTCAAGTCCCAAGACTGGCACCAAAAAAAAAAAAAGAAAAGTCTCATGGACTTTCCTGAGCAGGCTAACTTTGAACTACAATCCTCAAATCTCAGCCGTCTGAGATTACAGGATTACAGGCATGAGCCACAAGTGCCCAGCTTCATGCTAAGTTGTTAAATATGCTAAAATAAAGCGAGAATGCCCAAAAGTCAGAGGATATTTCTTGTTTTTAGAGTACATAGACTCTTCGACAGCTCCAAACTTTGCCTCATTGCAGTACAGCACAGGGAGACCAGTCGGTCTCTGCTCCCTTCCTGACTCCTGCTCTCTGCCTTCCTTCCTTAAACTGTGACATGGCTCAAGCTTGGCTCTCAACTCTCTTCCATCTTCCATGATTTTCATATTATTCATCCGTATTTCTTAAAGCATCCTTATCTCTTCTCCTCTGGAAGCGGTTCCCACGCAGTATGTCTAAAATTCAAATCATTGAATAGCTACCATCCCACAGCACAAGGAAAGCCTTTTCAAGAATGCCTGTCTGCTAATAATACCACTATGTTCCTAGTTCAGCTACACCCAAAGCCTTAGAATTATTATCTTCAACATCTTCTTGCTGCATCAGCTGTCACAATTATCAACGCTCCTGTTTTCATCTACTCTGCTGATATGAGGAAATAAGATATTTACTTCAGACATAATGAACAATGATTGCTGAAGGGTTTATAGAAACCTTGAGGGGGAGTGCGGATGGCCCCACACAGCTATTAGCCGTGTATGGAAAACCCTACACAAGCAATGTATTTTTAAATAACTATGAACTTTATCTAACAGTAAAGAGGTTTCAAGAGAGAGGGAACAATTATTTCAAAAATAAAATGAAATAAAGTTTCTGAACAAATCAAAGTACTTGGAAGGGGTTTCTGTTCTAAATGCTCATACACAGGGATCTTGGTCTCAATGACACCCTTGTATTTACGAAGTTAGCCTGCTTCATACAGTTCATTATAGTAGCAGAGCACTGACTAACATAGTGATTGTCCAGGTTTTCTAATAAGAGATAGGAAGAAGGTCCCATAATTAAAGCTGTATGTATGTTTACATATCCAAAATGCAAATGCATTAATAGTTACGAAAGTTAGCAATCATAACAAACCAAGTCTTACGTGTTAATATCAAGTAAAAGGAAATTTTTCAACAATTCCAGGACAGAGCATAAGGAAAAGAATGGTTCGCTACAGATAGGTGGGGTTAAGGTTTGTAAGGGAATAGGTTTGTTAACTGATAACAAAAAGAAAGCAGAACTACTTCACCCCTCTTATGGTTCTATCTTACCTATCAAGGAACAAGACCTTTGAACTAGAAAAGGAAGGAAGGACCAACATAGTGAACAGGAAACTAAAGGCTGAACTTACATCATTTAAAAAAAAAAAAAAGTAGGGCTGGGAAGGGGGCTCAGTGGTAGAGTGCTTGCCTTCCATGCATGAGGCCCTGGGTTTCGATTCCTCAGCACCACATAAGCAGAAAAAGCCGGAAGTGGCACTGTGGCTCAAGTGGTAGAGTGCTAGTAGCCTTGAGCTGAAGAGGTGAGGGACAGCGCCCAGGCCCAGAGTTCAGGCCCAAGGACCAACAACAACAACAAAAAAGTACTTGGTCCTTTAAGTGATTTTGTGCCTCTAGAGACATATATCTGGGAAGGGCACAGAAAGCACCAGCAGAAGTGACCATAGCAATGATTAATGGAACCTTCACAGAAGCAAAGTCAAAGGGGTGTCTAAGGATGGCTACAAGAAAGAAAAAGTAACTAACTTTCAGACAGGACTTAAGGTAGACTAGACACAATAGATAGCATTTCTGCCAACTGCTGCCAAAATTCCAAATATGATATGCTAGTGATGACCACTAAGTATATGAAATCACTGTGAAAATCACAATCATATCCAACTTTTCTTCTTTTTCTGACCAGGCACAGTCCCCATGGAATGCTACAGATGTGAGACTAACAGACTTCAACTAACCATTCCACCATCTCCTTTCTTGCATCACTGTTGACAGGGATGGAAATGTTAAAAAAGTTAAATGTTAAGGGGTCAATTAGATTTATATCCAAATCAGATTGTCAAAGCATGCTGAGTGATGAGGACATGTTAATTACAGGGAGAGGAAATATACCTAGCAACCTAGAACCTCTCTAGAATCTCATTTTATTAAGTTGAAAGTTATAGCCCACAAGTTGGTTTGCAAAATAAGAATTTAAGAAGGCTACAGAAGCTGGGGAAAATACTAAAATAATTAAATTTAGCAAAAATTAAATACTTTCTATAGTTAGATTCTATAAAAAGTTATAGATCTTATAACATTTTATAAATTCTCTTAGCACAAGGTTAGTGAGACAGTTCAATGAGACGATACAATCCTACTTTTAAAAAGTCTTTGCTGAATTTAAGACGTGAATTTACAAAGAGACCTCTCTTAAGTTTCATACAAGACACAGTTAACAGCTAGACCTATTTGAAATTGCCAATGTTTGGTCCATTTTAACTTAGAAAATGGTGACTTCATACACTTATACCTACAAGTTTCAAGTGGTATACAAAGTCCAAATTACTTGGGAGTGCAGAGAGAGGAAACTGAGCACCTTTTGGGAGAAATGGGAGGAATTCATGGAAGCAGCAGAATGAGAGCTGGACCTGGAGTGATAGGTGGGATGTAAACAGAAGGACATTTGGGGAAAGGAGGCCAATTTAGGCATTGGCAACAGGGAGAAACAAGACCCTTAAGACAGGAAAGAAACCTGGCTAGCCACAGTGCACCGTAGGCAACTGAGTCATAGGAAGAAAGCACACCAGCAAGGGGGATTGGAACTCGACTTTAGAGGCCTCAAGGCTAATGAAGTCAGTGTTCAGACATTCTGAGATTTATCCAACAAAGGCCAGAGACAGCATGTGGCATATAATCAATGTTCAAATTTGAGTGAAGAAATGATTGAAAAAAAATGAGTGAAGTGGTCGACCTAATCTAGCTCCCAACTGCCAATCTAGTCTGTCCTTAGGGTTTCTATTTTATTTTTCCATCCCATGAAAGGCCTTGTAGGTCGTTTAGTGTAGTAACACCCTCAAAAATTCTGGGTGACTACCAACAGAGCTGGAAATTCTCAAGCCAAGTAGAGGTCAAAGGCTGCCGCCCGGCCCTCTGTCAAGACCTAGGGGAATCTAATTCACCAGGGCAAAATCTCCGAAGAAGACTTCGGTTCAATGACTCTTAAATGTTTTGCTTTGGGATTCTTTCCTAAGAACAGATGTCATCCAAGTCTACAAGTTTCAGAAACAAATGTTTGGTGGCTTTTGTGGGCAATTGTTTAAAAAAAAAAAAAAACAAGCATGTCTAAGGTATAATTTTAAAGAATCTGGCTCCAGGGGGGAAAAAAAAAGTTTAAGTATTAGTCACATGTTTCACATTTCTTGCTCTTTCCTGCCAGTTTTTTTGTAATTAAGAAAGGAAAAATGGGTCAGCCCAAAAGAATTTTTACAACTGTCAGAATAAACACAGAGCCATGTAACGCCAAGAACTTCAATGTTTGTGTCTTCCCCCTCTTCTCACTATGTTTTTTTAGTATTCCTTCTTCAGAACCCAGCCAGAAGCACAGGCTGGTGACTGCCTTAGGTCTTTGTACAGTAAGGACATCTTTCCTGCCAGGCTGAGAGAAGGCAGATGTGATGTGGATACAATATAGGCCTCTTCTGATTTCAATAGGACACTGTGGAGAGGATCTGAGTGTCACGGGCATCCCTGTTCAGCCCTGTGGGACTCCAAAGTCGCTAAGAAACCACCATGCTTCTTAGAAAGCATTGCTATCCATGAGACCATTTTGAAAAAGTCTTCAAGAAGCAAATAATGGCACAAATGTCACTCTTGGCCTCCAGGGGTGCTTTAGTGTAGAACATACAGCTCCTGCCTGCAGTAGGCAGCCATCATTCATTCCCCCTTCAACTCCAGCAGTCTCCTGAGTGGCTGCTGATTTTATGATGAGCACCCATGTTGGGGTTAGTGAGAAGGTTCCAGGACTGGCTTTTACCCACCAGATTTAAAGGTTGTGTTATATTGCTAGTTCCATGCTTTCTCACGGAGCTGACCAGGCCTCTCCGCAGTGCTTCATGTTAAATAAACACACCACCCCAGAATACTGACTTTTAAACATTTTAATTATGATTCACAGCAAAAAGGAAAAAAAAAACATTTTACATGGGGCCCAGTCCATGCACACATATGTTTAAAACAAAAAGTTTCCCAATTATGCCATTCTGATCATCTCTATTCCCACTACTCCATTCTTTTCTAACTTAAAAGTTGTAGAGTTTTTCTTTTTAACCTCCAAGTGGATTTAGGAACCACTCAAAAACTACAATCTGTTCTTTCTTTTTTGTTTTTGCTGCTACTGGGCTTGAACTCAGGGTGTCCTATTTTCCAGGCTAGTTTGCTCAGCTGGCACTCTACTACTTGAGTCAGGTCTTTAGTCCAACATCTTGCCAGTTAATTGGAAATAGAGACTGCTGCCTAGGCTGGCTTCAAATAGCAGTCTTCCAAGTCTCAGCCTTCCAAGTAAACAGGATTACAAGTGTGACTACCAGAGCCCAGCTTTTTGTAATCTGTAGTTTGAAAAATCAAATAAGGCCTAAGAGCAACACTATTCAATTGAAATATAATGCCAAGTAACAGGTCAATATTAGCTGCCACATTAAGAACAGTGAAAAGAAACAGGTAAAATTATTTTAACAATCTGACTTATTTAACTTATCTAGAATAACATCATTTCAACTTGTGATCACTACAGAAAATCACTGAAACATATTACCTGTTTTTATCCCTAATCTGGCATGAATATTACTTGGACAGAACATCTTAATTTGGAGTCGCTACAAAAGCCTAGACGTCTAGTATCCACCTTGAGCAGGCAAGCCCTACAGCATGCTTGACCCACAGCACTCAGTCTCTGGACCCAGACGCTCTCTGGGAACGGAAGGAAGAGCGCCATGCACTTCTGTGGAATCCCCCTGCACCACGTGTCATATGCTCTGCTTCCCCATCTACCTCCCCTCCCACCATCCACCTCCCCCCATGCACTATCAGCTCTTGTGCAGCCACAGTTCTGATTACAGATGGGAAATTTCAGTAAGAAGGCTTGAAAACCAATAAGAAGCTTTATCGTCTTGAACTCTTCAAACATAAGGTCCAAATGCATTTCTGAGGTATGAGAAACACAATGAATAAAGCAAACAAGTCAAACTAGAAAGTAACTTTTAGAGAATTTGTCCTAAAAAAATTGACTTGTTGAATACAAAACTGAGAAGTTAGCACAACTGCAACTATGTTACATAAAAATCTGTGCCTGTGAACAAGAGCAAGAAGTCAAGAAGGAAATAAGCAAAAACCAGAACTGTATTATCAGGGGTAGAATAATATTTGTTCTTCTTTTACAAAAGGTATCAATCTTTGCATCACGCTTTTAAGGCTAACGTGGCTAAAAAGTGCTTTCTCTTTTCCAAAGTGAACACATATCCAACTGGATGCCTGCACAGAGAAAAGGGGAAGGAAATGGTCAAAGCAGTCAGAGAAGTTGATTTTAATAGAGCTAATCACAGTTGGGACTATCTGAATAAAAAGCACCTAAAAACATCTAGAATTCTGGAAAACTGTTAGGTTTTGCACATTGGCAAAAAGTAGAATTTTTTTTTTAATGTAAAGTAGCAGCCAGGCATGTTGGCTAACACTGTAATACCAGCCACTCAAGGAGGCAGAGATCAGGAGCATCGCAGTTCCAGAGTAACCTGGCTAAAAGTTTGCAAGACTCCATCTCAATTAACAAGCAGGTACAGTGGTATGCACCTAACATTCTAGCTACATGGGAAACACAAATGGGAGGATCACTTTCCAGGCCCACTGGGGCATAAATGCAAGACCCTACCTGAAAAATAACCCTAGTAAAACAGGGTTGCGTTGTGTGTCAAGGGGTAGAGCAGTTGCCAAGGACAAAAAGTCCTGAATTCAACCCCCAGTATTTCTTTCCCCCCTCTAAAGAGTAAAAGATAACGAAGTAATGTATGAGAGGAAAGAGAGTAAGGGTTTTGAGTTCTACTAATGAAAATCAACACATACACAAGGGATATTCTGTAATTTATGTCACTCGTTTGTGGTTTTGCTTCTTCTTATTCTGGGACCAGGATACGAACTCAAGTGTCTGATGCTTTCGCTCAAAGGCTGGTGCTCTATCAACTGAGCCACATACCCTCAGCCCCTATACCACTTACTTTTAAATCTGTTTTTGCTACTGAATCCTGAAAAGAGAGGTGCACCTCAGAAGCACACAAACCTGGAACACATACCGCAGGAAAAGACTTGCAAGATGGGAACTTGCAAACTTTCTGCCACGTTGGCTTGGAACTGTGATCCTCCTGATTTCTGCCTCCTGACCTCCCTTGTGTACATGGAAGGTACTGGATACTGCCTCAAAAATGTGTCAAGTGCAGCAAAGCCAGACTGATCTAGACACTGGGGCCACACAGAGTTGAAGCAAATGACAGACCTCAGATATGGAGATATAATGAGATATGTGAAAACCCCAAGTAGGATAATTTGAGATTCAAAGCTGGGTTCCCAGAGGCCCATTCCTGACTCATGACTCAAAACTATTCACCCCTCAGAAGTTCTGAGATTAATTCTGAATCCCACGCCATCTCAGGTATAAAGGCTACCATACCTGCAGGGCTGCACGTGAAGGTCAAGCAAAAATAACACGGATGGAACAGAAACATCTTCCTTTGCTGTGTCCCTGCTTGAAGAATAAGCTGTAAAATCAGTCTGGCTTATTTCCTCAATATTTTCTTTTTGTTTCAAAAAAATGGGGCTTACATCATTATCGACAGCAAGAATAACGTCATTAAAGAAACATGTTGTTATTTGTGGTAGAAATAAGGCCAAACAGTTTCTAGAATGCCTACTAAGTTCTAGCTATGTTTCAGACACTGTGATGGGGATAGGAAGATTAATTAAATATGGCCTGTCCTCAAGACACTCAAATGAATAGGGCAAAGAGAAAAAGAATTTGTTAAATCAGTTAAGGGCCTGGAATGGTGGTACACACCTGTAATCACAATGCTCAGAAAGCTGATACAGGAGGATCACATATCCAAAGCCAGCCACGGCTATATACTGATTGCCTCTGAATATAGTCAATATACATATGTGAAAATGGAGCCAGAGAATGAGAGAATGAGTGGGATTGGGAACGATGGGGAAAATGATCAAAGAGGTGAAACTGATCAAGATGCATTATGCTCACAAACTGACATGTTGAATTGGAACTCTTGCATTCAACATTTTTAAACAAAATCTCAAAAGACACATTCCCAGAACTAAGAGAGAAATAAATGATGAGTTAAAGAACCCAAAAATTAAAAAAAGAATCATAGTAAGAGAGTGATAAGTGTTATAGCAGAGCTTCGGATAAAGTGCTAAGAAAATCCAGATTAAAAGGATAGTTAATTCAGAGGTGCTCAGGAAAGTGTAAGAGTAGAGGGGGACATTTGAGCTGGGGCCTGAGAAGTAAGTAAAGTTTGTGAAGATAAGGGATCCGCAGGCAGGAAAAGGGAGTTTCATATAAACATGAACTTCACCACACATCACCAAGTCTACAGCTCAGGATTTCCCTTGAGGACCAGCTCTTTCCACATGGGGAGCTGGAGGGCCCATCAAAGAGGACCATTACATTCTCTTCTGCCACTGGAAAAAGCACCATCGACCCTACTGCTATAACTACACACAGAGCAGCAGCAAATGCAGGCCTAGCATTTTCTAGCTCAGTCTTCTCGAGTTTCCTAAGGGATCCCTCAACCAGGCATTCATATGTGCGTTGTCTCGCTGAATGCTGAATTGAAAGTTGTTTTTTTATTAAAAAGCATCATCATCCTGCAACTCCAGATGAAGAACACACGAGAAGACAGAGCTGAGTCAACTTCAGCTCCCTAAGAAATACTTGAGTGGTCACAGAACAGAAGCAGGTGTGATGTGACAGCCACACGTGACAGCACGCTGCCTAAGAGTGCTTCCTGGGGCTCCGTGGAACACGGTGTCAGCTGTGCATGAAGATGAATGCTACACATGCGTGCACACACGCAGGAGATTTGTTGGTAACATGAGCAAATCATTTATTAAGCCTCCTTGGTACCAAAGACTTCGTTTTCAGCTGCAGCTCTGAGTACAAGGGTCGGTGAGTTCCTAACTCAGCTGAAAACAGGCACACAAGATAACAGGGAATGGATGTGGGGTGCAATTCACTTCAGTAAATAAGAAAAGATTATAGGACTCTGGGGCACCCCATATGAATAGAAGAAAGGTCTGATTTGTGGCCACACAGCCAAAGACTCTGGAGAGTATTTTTAAGCCAGAAGGACAGGAAGGAAGAACAAAAACAAAAACAAAGAAACGGAACTCACTTGGGAGAGAGGGAAAACAAGAAGGAAGCATCTGTAATAAGCAAATGGAAAGACAGTGAGAAAAATAGACCTTCAAACTGTGTTCCTAAAAGGGAGGCCTCCAGAGCCCTGCAGGAAAAGATGGAGAGGGAGGAAAACAATAAAGCAAGCAGCAACAGGACTGCTCAAAGGAAGCATTCTAAATGCCTACATCTTATGAGGGTCAGGGCAGGTCCGCTGGTAACATTCTTGCCTCTGGCATTAGGTCATGAGTTCAAATCCCACATTGATCTGGCCTCCAACCAACAGTTGATTTTCCAGCAGCTCAGCAAGTCTGGAAGCACTTTCCATTCCTTAGTGCACTGACTTACCACCTATCTGCAGCAAATTAAAAGTACCAGAAAGAGAAAATAGAGTTTTCATATGCAAGACATTCTTGGAAATGGCCCAGTATGGTGGTACATCCCTTGTAATGCCAGTTACTTGGAAGTCAGAGACCAGAATTTTGGTTCAAGGTCAAATATTTGTGGAAATTATCTTCAGAATTCAGTGGGAATGGTATATTTAATTTCACAACTAACCTAGAGAGAGAAGCCTGGTGACAGCACGTTTGTGTCTGTATGTGCTGATCTTGGAATTCTAACTCAGAGCCTGGGCACCATCCTTGAGCTTTAATGCTCAAGACTAGTGTTCTACCACTTTGACCCATAGTGCCATTTCCAACCTTTTGATAGTTAATTGGTAATAAGAATGTCACAGACCTTCCTGTCCAGGCTGGCTTTGAACTGTGATCCTCAGGTCTCAGGCCTTTTGAGTAGCTAGGATTACAGACATAAGCCACCAACACCTGGCATATTTGTATACATTTATGAGTTTTTATTAAGAGGTACATATATTAAAAAGCACTTTTATACATATTAACTCATATGATCCTCACCCACAGCAAAGGATAGAACAGGCATTTTCCCCATCATTTCAGAGATTCCAGGAAACAGATTTTGTAAATCATGTGACAGCCTGAAAATCCCATCCTCAGGAGTAATTCAGTTCATTACTGGTTTGGGACTCAAGTAGTATATGAACTAATCACCAGTGTATAATCAGGGCTGGAAATTTATGGCACTAGTACAATTTGCTAACATCTTAAATTACATCCAACTAAGACTAGCATAATGCTTCCCAAGCAAGTTTTAAATGGGTCAAATTATGTTACACACAAACACATACATACAGATAGTGCAATTAAATTTGCCAAACACTGATTGCAAAAGGAGGGAAGAAGGGAGAAATGGGAATATAACAGAAGGTATGAACTTGTTCAAAATACACTGTATACACAATAAAACTCCTCTTTGTACTAATGTATATTAATTCAGAAATTAAGCAGTGGCTCCTGCCTATAATTCTAGCTACTCAAGAGGCTGAGACTTTAAAGATCTTGATTCAACACTACTACCCTGTTGGTAGGAATGTAAACTGGTTCAACCACTCTGGAAAGCAGTATGGAGGTTCCTCAAAAGACTAAACATAGAGCTCCCCTATGACCCAGCAATCCTACTCCTGGGCATTTACCCAAATGATCATAAACAAGGCAACACTAAAGCTATCTGCATAACTATGTTCAAAGAAGCATTATTTACCATAGCTAAGATATGGAGTCAACCCAGATGCTCCTCAGTAGATCAAGAAAATGATATATATATAGATGTATAGATACACATACACACACAAACACACACACACACAAACACACACACACACAATGGAGTTCTATGCTTCCATCAGAAAGAATGACATCGCCCTATTCATAATGAAATGGAAAGACAGGAAAAAATCGTATTAAGTGAAGTAAGCCAGACCCAAAGAAACATAGTTCCCATCGTTTCCCTCATTTGTAATAATTAGTATATGCCCAGGATAGTCCTAGCAGAGGTTCACAATAGCCCAATAGCTACATACACATAAAAGATGTTAATCGAAGCCAGGTGCCAGTGGCTCACACCTGTAATCCTAGCTACTCAGGAGGCTGAGATCTGAGGATTGGGGTTCAAAGCCAGTCTGGGCAGGAAAGTCTGTGAGATTCTTATCTCCAATAAACCACCAGAAAACCAGAAGTGGCACTGTGGCGCAAGTGGTAGAATGCTTGCCTTGAGCTGAAGAGGTGAGGGATAGCACCCAGGCCCAGAGTTCAAGCCCCACAACCAACAGAAAAAAAAAATGATGCTAACTGAAACAATCTCCCCGATATGAAAACAAGAGGGTTTTTTTGTTGTTATTTTTTTTCCTTTTTTTGGTGTACTGTTTGCAGTTACTGCTTTGTCTTTCTTTTTTTCTCCTCTGGTTTATTCCCTATGGTCACTGTTTTTTTTTTTTTTTTATTTTGGTACCCTCTGTCTTGCATATAAGTTTTTTTGACTTGAGGAAGGGAAATGGAACAAAGAGTGAACAAATGCAACAGTAATACTCACTAGACACTAAGTTGGAAATGAACTTTACAACTTTGGGGGGGAGGGAAAATGGGAGAAAAACAAGGGAGGGAGTCACACTGCTGGAAAAGAAATGTACTCATTACCTTACTTATGTAACTGTAACCCCTCTGTACATCACTTTTACAATTAAAAAAAAAAGGAAGAAAAAAATTTTTTTCTCCATCAGCAGCATATGACCCACTGCTAGATAAATGGATTTTTTAAAGTTAATTTGTGTGTATGTGTGTGCACGTGCATGAGCACACATGTGCACACATGAGTCCTGGGTCCTTGAAGTCAAGAACTGAGAGCTAGACTTGAGCTTTTTGGCTCAAGGCTAGTGCTCTACCATCTGAGCCACAGTGCCACTTGTGGCTTTGGTGGTTACTTAGAGATGAGAGTCTCATGGACTTTGCTGCCTGGGTTCACTTTGATCAGCAATCCTTAGATCTCACCCTCCTAAGTAGCTAGGATTACAGGCATGAGCCACCAGCACCCAGAAAGAAATGAACACCAACGAATCTAGAAAACCTGGAGGACTTTGAGACGGAAAACCTTGGGGCCTGAAACATCGCTCACTCAGCCTTTCACTGGCAGGCAGGCAGGCAGGCAAGCAGAGAGGAGGCAATACTTCAGTTAAACCAGGATCCCTAAGCCCTGCCATGGGTGAGTCTTCCTCTCAAGTGTGTAAAGTAAGAGAGAATGGGAGCAAGTGATATCAGAAATAAGTATGTTCTAAAACCTTCCCATTTTTGTTAGCCATACAACCTGGGATGACGTGTAACTCCCAGCTCCAGAGGCCCATGTAAGAAAACTAGCCCAGTCTCTACAGGCTCCATGACAGAGAAGGTCTGACAGAGGAGGCTGACACTGAATCCCACCACTGAGGTGAGGGCACACCAGATCCTAGGCACTTTGCCTACTAACTCCTGTATGTACAAACCACAGCAATTCCGCCAGGGTAGTTCTGGCACTTTCAACTTTCCCTACTTTACAAGGAATTCAGGCTTAGAGAAGTTATGTGGCCTTTCAGCCCAAGTCCACAACACAAAACTCACAGGTACAGAGCTGAGTTTTGAACTCAGATCTGTCTGGTTCCAAAGTGCAGGTTCTTAACCAGTGCCCTAGACTACATTTCCTCCCTGGACCCCTGCTTAAAATAACCCTAAAAAGGAAGAGAAGTCCGGATGGGGGAGTGGGGGATGGGATACAGCTCCTAGGACCTCTGAGCCAACAGAAAGAACTCTGACCTAATTCCCCAATCAGGCCTTAATGGCTCTGGGTCCTGTTAATGCTTGATGGAGTGACTTGAAACAGCCTTGTTTATTGTGTTCTAAACTTAGGAGGAGTCAACCTTTGGACAGAAGTGGCAAATCTTTACCCTGGACTTTACAAACTAACCAAATGCTTCCGTTTTCCTGAGTTTTCTATTTAGGTCTATCAGTTATCTCAATAAACAACTCCAAGTGTTGCAATTTTAACTAGGAAAAGGCACAACTCTAAAGCATTTTATTTTTAGCCAATGTCTAATCTGGCTTCGGCACTTTTACCTGTAGCCATTAAATGGTCTTTCGTTGGATGAACATTGACCACCTGAAGTGACAGAGTGACAGGAGTTATAGGCCAAGGACACAAGTAAGTAGGGAAGAGTTCCTAGCAGAGAAGCTGCAGTCAGACTCAGGGAAATGGGTTGGCCTTTTAAAATTATGAACTAGAAGACTCTGCACTGTCTTCCTTCTTTTTCATTTTTTTTCTTCGGGGTTGGTGCTGGGGCATAAACTCAGAGCCTGGGCACTGTTCCTTAGCTTTTTCACTGAAGACTGGCATTCTATAGCCACAGCTCCACTTCCAGCTTTTTGCTGGTTAACTGGAGATACTATCATGGACTTTGCTGTTCACATTGGCTTTGAACTGTAATCCCCAGATCTCAGCCTTCTGAGTAGTTAGGATTATAGGCATGAGCTACCTGCACTGGCTGGCTTCACTCTTATAAAAGATGAAGACAAGTATTTAAATCCGCAGGATATAAAGGAAAAGAGCTGAATTCCTCAATAGTTTGCAGACTAGAACAGATGTAGAGGAAGCTTCTGGGGGAACTAATATGGGTTAAGATAAAGTATGTTGTAATGAATTCAAATATATGGACCAATGGAATTCAATGGAATTCAAATATATGGCATAAGCAATAGAAGACTAGACAAAGTAGGGTAATGCGATATTTTTAACGGATCTAAAGAATCTAGAACCAATGATTACCACCACGGTTACCCTCGAAGTCTTTGGCTGGGTGGTATAAAGGAGAAAGTAGCTTTAAGTAACCATTGTAAGCAGAGACACACATCATCAGAGCCTTACACACTGCTACATCAGTGAGAAGGAGTGTTTCTACAAGGATAAGCAACAGTATCTGCCTTCAGTGATTTTTCTCTGCATAAAGCTGAACTTCCAGCTGGGCGCTGGTGGCTCACACCTGTAATCCGAGCTACTCAGGAGGCTGAGATCTGAGGATTGGGGTTCAAAGCTAACCTGGGCAGGAAAGACTGTGAGACTCCTATCTCCAATAAACCACTAGAAAACTGGAAGTGGCACTGTAGCTCAAGTGGTAGAGTGCTCGCCTTGAGCTGAAGAACTGAGGGACAGCGCCCAAGCCCAGAGTTCAAGCCCCGTGACTGACCCAAAAAAAAGTTGAACTTCCTACAAGGTAAAGTCTCCTCCTGATGCTGTAAGCTCCTTTTCTTCTTCCATTTTTAGTCTTTAAAAAATAAAAACAACTAAAGGCTGCTTTCATGGTAAAGTTAATCAGGCAAATAACAGTAATAACCAAGTCAAGTTTTGATTGATTATACACAACAGTATATTACAAAGATGTAATAAATCCTAACAAGTAAAATGTGAAAGACTTTTTTCTTTTTCTTAGTATTTGGGCTGTTTGTGTGCAAGTATTTGAGACAGACAGACAGACAGACATGGAGATGGGGTAGGAGAAAAATAGGGAATCATCAGACAGGATTAAAAAATGTCTTTCCTAGGAGAACAACTATCCTTCACAGTACGCCCTGTAGGAGCAGTGCTGTCAGCAGCCAGGATAAACAGAGTCTGGAAGTTTAAAGACATTGAGAAAGGAGGAGGAAGAAACATAACCATAAAATTCCTTGTGTCTCTAAAGACACAATTATAAGTTAAAATGTTGTCTAGAATACAACTCTGTAATCAGAGCCTGTGGGTTCCATATTTATTCTCTTTCCAACCTACAGATTCAATTTGTTTAGTTTATAGGGAAACAGAAGACTTGAAAGGAAAAGGATAGAAAAAAAAAAGAAGAAGAAGAAAAAGATAGAAATTGGCTCTGCAGAATTTTCTGGAATCTGAGAAGCCCCGCAGTTTTTTCTGCCTTCTTCCTGGTGAGTCTAAACTGAGATTTTTGTCTCTAGACATGACACATCAGGCAAGCCCGGATCTGGTGTTTCCTCTCATGGGAAAAGAGGCATTTACTAATATATTACACAGAGGAAGCCTGGTCTGAAGTCCCTAATACCTTTAGCTCCCCCAAAAAAGAGGGTTACACTGACCCCCAGGAAGCCAGCTGGCTTCTGCTGACCTGCTCTTTGAAAGCCAGGCACTTGAGACCCAGGCCTACCCCAACCCTCGTTCTTGCCTCCTGCCCTGACCCCCTCCCTCCTACACCTACAGCCATTCCCCCAGGCAGCCTTCTTCACCCTGCTACCAGTTTCAGGTCCTCTCCCTTTCTTCACCTTAATACCATGGAAGACTTCTCCAAGGTCCCCTTTCTCCATTGGCTCCTTTCCAATACATCTACCCTTCAGCTGTCTGTCATCGCTCAGAAATGCAAATCTCATTTGCCACTCTGCTTAAAACTGTTTTTGTCTTAGAACTTTTGGTTGGCTGTTCCAGTGTTCAAGTGGGCACTATCCCTGAGCTCTTTTGCTCAAGGTCAGCACTCTACCCCTTGAGCTACAATGCCATTTCTGGTTTTTGGTAGTTTTCTGGTAGTCTCATGGACTTTTCTGCCCTGGTTGGCTTTGAACCCCGATCCTCAGATCTCCGCCTCCTGAGTAGCTAGGGTTACAGGCTTGAGCCACCAGCGCCCAGCTATGAAGCCACTTCTATGGCTTGGCAATGCCAGAACTGAGAGCCCCAGCTCTTGTGGACGTGGCCTCCGTGCCTTGCTTTCTAGGTCCCTTTCCTGTCACTTTCCCTCTATTTGTCCCTTGTCCCTTTTGTTAGGTCCACAAGGTAAAAACTGACCCCTTCCCTTTGTTTTCCCTCGGTGCACAGGTACCCCTCCCTAGAAGTTGTGGCCCAGCATCTGTCACCCAGGTAACTGGCGCACCTGGGGGCAGTGGGAGGCTCTGATGTCACTTCCACTTCTGCTGTGGCCACACCTCCTCCTTCCTTCTCCCTATATAATCAATCTCCATGATTAGTCCCTCCCTCTTCTCCCCCATCTACTCTCTGTACAGTCAGTCTCCCTCCCTCCCTCCCTCCCTTCTTACTTCCCTCCCTCCATCTCTCTCATTTTCCCTCTCCCTTCTCCAGCCCCTTCTCCCTTCCCCCTCTTCTCTCTGCACACCTCCATCCTGTACAGGGTCAGCAGGTTCTGTTTCTCCTAATTCTTCTAATGCCTGAGCAACCACGTGGAGGTCTCCTTAATCCAAACCTTGCCTCACATGGGACTCGCTTCCCAGTGACTGGCTCCCAGGAAAGTGAACCCCAGTGCCCCACATACCCACTTTTAACTCCTCCTCAGTTGCCTGAAGGAGTCACTCTGCTGTGCCACCTCTTCCCTGGACAGTCCACCCTCTGTCCCTTCTGATGCCAGTGACCTCTTGCAGGGTCCCCCACTCTTACCACAATAGATTGTAATCAGCTTAACCTTGGGGCTCCCATTTCCCACTTCAAAGCAAAGTGGTCTCACCTAACTCTGTCCCCGGTATTCAACAAGTGAGCGGTTGGTGAATAAGTGGATGTATCCAAGGAGATGTCAAATCCAGAAGACATGCAACCACAGTGGGGGAGTTCTTCCTGGATGTGTTTACCCGTGAATGACCCAGAAACCCCAGCAAACTCCAGATCAACTCTACAGAGCTAGCCACACCCATTGGCAATCCACAAGAAGCTAGCTGAGTCTAAGAGAATGACAGCTGTTATCTTGCCCCACTTCTAATCCTTTTCTTGCTCTGTTTATAAAACTATTTTCTCACTGCAAAATTACATCATGATGGAAATCTTAATGCTTTACTTAGTGGTCTTTGCACATTTTATCAAAAAATATGTATGACAGTTTCTGTAAGGCTCTGATTATTTAGGATGATAAAGTTTAAAAGGAAATATATGTCATAAACAAAAGAAATTAAAGCAAGTGGTATGGGACAGACCCCCAACTAAGTGCTAAAATGTAATTTAAATTTCAGAGGCAAACAAAGTGGCTCATGCTCGTAATCGCAGCAATAAGCAGGCTGAGGTAGTAGAAGAATTATGAGTTCAAGATCAACCCAGTAAAGACTCTATCCCCAAAATCAAAACAAAACAAAATGGCAACAACAACAAAAACTCCAAGAAGCTTTTTACTTTATAACTTCATAGAAATGAGAACGTGCTCATAATATTAATTTTTAATCAAATGTATACTTGCAAGTATAAAAAGTTAATTATATATGTTATTTGCTGGATAGATGTATTTTAAACACAATTTGATATTCTGTAGACTTATGAATGGAAATAGATATTCTTGATTAGCTGTTGCATTGTTCTCACATGGATCCTAATAGATTGTAAAAACAGTGAAAGGCACCAATGTAATAACAGTATCTCAGGCGATTCAAATTTGCTCTATTTTCTTGATTAGCACTATTGACCATATTATTGGACTAATTATTTTAAAAACATGTTCCCCAAGACAAATGATAAACACCAGTCGTTTCATTTACAGATGGTTTTCAAATTTTGAAAGGTTTACTTTGTAAAGCCTAAATTAAACATTCCAACAGACAGGAATAGTGCAGACCCTTGGCCTGATTTCCAGATGAAAACAAGGATGACCAGCTGTAAAGGCCAGGCTCCTCTAGGGCTTATCTTGTTACAATTCTAAAATCCCGCTCCTGCACTTTCCAACCACACATAGTTGTCAAGCTCGCCAACACTTTTTAACTCATGCATTGCCTTCCTATCTTCACTGTTCAGCAATGAGACAAATACAAATGGGCCTCCTGGTTTTTAAAGGCACTGAGGAATTTTTTTGTTAAAATGAATAATCAGTACTTTTGTTTGTGCCCTGCTTTGTTCCAGAAAGAATGTTGAGACAGCTGTAATCATTACCTAATTGATTTTTCTTGCTCCCATGCTCTCTTCTCCTCTTATAAGCCAACATCTTCATGCTGATTTTGTGTTCCATAAGAAGGAGCCATATGTTCATATTTATCAAGACCATATCAGTTTCCCAAAGAAGGGTGAAGTTCAGAACCATTTACTTAACAAACACTTATTGAGTTTCTGCCCAACACACAAGCAAATGCAAGAGAATGAGGTACACTCATGATATGGAGATACAGAATACTCTAGAATAACAGAGAAGGGACAACTCACTCAGACTTGGAGGATCAAAGAGAATTCCCAGAAGTAAATTTAAATGAGAAGTCGTGAACTATAACTCTATGAAGGCAACATGGACAACAACCCTACCAAAATGCTAGGTAAAGACAATGCAAATGGCATAGACAAGTGAGAGTCAATTTCTCAGCCCAGAGAAAGTGCTGCAAATGCTTACTTACCACTGCAATCACAGAACCCTCCAACTGGCCACAGTTCACCTAAACACTGGGCTCAATAGCAGATTCCCAGTTCCCTTTGTTTTTATAGCCTGCATCTTTCTGTCCTATTTCACTGTCTTTAGTTATCAAGCTTTTCAACTCAGTCCATCAAATATCCATCAAAAGCCCATATGGAAACAGTGTGACAGATACTAAACAAGCAGGGAGTCAGAGGGTCCCACCACAAGGACCACATGAGCCCAGAAGTACAGAACTGAGAAAAGCCATGAGACCATCCGTTGACCTCTCCACATCCCACAAACCTTGAAGAGCTGGCCAGGCACTAATAACCCTGTGAAACAAATATTGCTATGTTAATCTTTTCTTACATTTGATACATTTTTCTGGCTCCTAAGTCCGTTCTGTTCTGAAGATACCCACCCCCTTCCCTGAATTCTACTGTTCCTTTGGATAGTCTTCCTAAAAATGGTATCTTTTCCTACTTTGAGACAATCTTGGCATCTTTTAACTCGTTTCTACATATCACTATCAATATGCAGCCACAATGTTGGGATCAAGACAAGTAACAAATGTTGACCATCTAACTTCCCAACAACTACTGGACACCCCACAAACTCTTCTAATCCTGAGATTTTATGATTTCATGACATACTTGGAGCTCCTTTTCTATGAGAACTATAAATGAATAAAATTATCCCAGTCTAATATGTTACTACAAAAGAAAATACATCCTCATTTTAATAATACTGGGTTTTCCCAAACTGACAACATACTTCTACTGTCAAATGTACAGGACAGCAGTGTATGTATAAATAAACTGGGACTGGGCCACACTTAGTGGTGTAATTGACAACTAACACATAGGGTCTTCTAAAGATCAGCTAAGTGCAAAATCCAAGCAACATAATAAAATATCAAGCACTTCACATGTTTCAGATGGTATAAACTATCGTACCATGATAGTTCACATCTGAGAATGTGTAATTATTTTGCTATGCTTCCCAGAATTGAATGTTAATGCTCTGGAGATCTTAGCACTAGAAAATTTAAATATTGGACTCCATCTTTTAGTCTTTCTGAACAGTGTTATAGACATAAAAGGAACTATGCCTACACTCATTCACAACATGATCTCGTACATCGTCAGAGCACATTATACATGTTCACAGTGGCGAGCTTATCAATAAGATCTTCATAATACATCTCACAATGAAGGTTCAAAGCTCAGAAAGGACCAGAAAGCCACATTTCCTCAGGTCTACACAAGATATGACCTCTAAGATAAGCACTGTATAGCATCCTTGCTTTTATGAGCCAATGTTCTGTCTACTTCTATAGAAATAGCTAAGGGTCCTAGATAGTTTCAGACAAAAAAGCCCTACCTGGGTGCTAATCTGGCCTCCACCATTTCTTAGCTATGTGACACTCTGCAAAGCAACTTAACCTTTCTGGGTTAGTTTCCTTGTATGGAAAACAAAAGACATAATCATAATACCACCTTCCCCACAAAGTCATTGTCATATTTCAATAAGGATGACCTATCCTCCTCTCCTCAATCTCTTGTTAACTCTAAAACTGGTTAATTGGAAGGATTCTGAGTAGGGTGCTGGAATGTAGCAAAACAAACACCAGGAAGCCACTGAGTCCCAAAGAAAAGGGTTTTGTAATGACTACGGCTCAATTGGTTGAGTCATATTAAGTCTGGAATTTTCTAGGACATAAACAGAGCTGTCACATAGGACACCTAAGAGACAAAAACAAGGGGTTTCAGTGGTGAGGAGTTCTCAGGACTGACAGACAGGGAGCATGGCTGGAGCCGTGAGAATGTGCTGTGCACCATGTTGAAATAGGGAGAGAACAGCTATTTCTCCTTCGACTAGAAACAATTTCCTTTTCTCTCTTTTTTAAGTACTAGGGGTCAACTCAAGACCTCATGCTAGAGCCGTACTCACAATCTTTGTGTTTTTAGTTTGTTTTTCATTTAGGGTCTCACACTTTTGCCCTGGAGAGCTTCAGCTCTCAATCTTCCTATCTCTATCCTTCTCACATAGCAGGGATGCGAGGCGTGTGCCACCACACCCAGCTTCATCTAGCATCAATCTTACATACTAAAAAATAAAAATGAAAATCAAGGGTCAACCACCTAAGAATGCTAAAAATTTGAGAAAACTCAGAAGGTGGGGAGATAAGAACAGAACAATTAGTGAGAATTACTAAATAACCACCGTTAGCTAAATGAATGACAGGTTATGTGTGTAGAACTTACATTTTTCCCTCACTGCATTTATTACTGTTGTATTTGGCTTTTAAAAAAACTGTCTTCCACATATTAGTCACATTAGGAAGAGGAGAACAACTCAACAGCAGAAAGCATTAATAGCTATTTGAAGGCCAAAGGTTCAGAACACGTATATCAGTCAGAAGTAGCCAGATAGGCCAAACCACACCAACACTACATTTAAACACAACACATATACACAACCACAAAGAGCCAAGTGCTGACTGATCCAGACAGCTAGCTCTGGTCCCCCTATCAGGTAGGTCTGCTGCAATGCACAGGAGTAACTTGAAGATCATTTTCTAAGGAAGACTCCTGCTTGATAAATGAAGCCCTCTTATTTTCCCTAGAACAACTCCTTCAAAGACCATACTTGCAGTGTCACCAACAATTTCCTGTCTTAGCAGGTGGTGTCTCGTGCTCATTACTGTAGCAGTAAGCCAAAGCATAGAAGAGCTGTGTCTGTGGTCATGGCAGGGGCAGAGATGGCTACTGGTTCTCCTAGCTTCAATGCCAAGACTTACGAGTCACGTGATGTTTCTACACTTCACATGAGGCCCTGGGAACTTCCCACATGGATTCTGCTGCAAACATTGGGAATTTTGTGAAATCTCCAAGCCAGTAAAGCTGGAGACAGGTACCTAGTCTTGAATGTACCTAAGCTTGGATGTCGCTAGAATATGGTCAAAGTCAAAGCACATTCCATCCCTATGTCCGACCAGCTAGTGTGTTCTTTTCTGATGCTCCTATGTCACTTCTCACTGCCCTCCTGGAGGTGGACTTCTATCTCCAGCTGAGAGTTCCTTCAACCTTTACCAGTTCACGCCAGCCCAAGGTAGTGATCCAGTCACCAGGCTTTCCATTTTGCACAGTCCCTTGATTTGAGATGTGTTGAAAGATCCACTGGGCAAATTAAGAACTCACATGACCCTACCTGATAGTTAGCAGCTCAGTGGGAATGTCTTGTTCTTGGAAGCAGCATGTTTCCAAAGTCCCCCTCTGTTCACACTCAACATGGGACGTCGTGGGCTCTAAGCTTACAGTTGTCTCCTTGTGGGCTAATAGAAAGGAGATCACCCTGGGGACACTGCTACCCCTCTGAGGAATCAGGTCTGGAATGGTCTGACCCCTGAGCATTCTGGGTATCCTAGAAGCAGGGGAGAGAGTGCTCTCAGCAATAGGTGACTGGGGGGGGGGCAGATGCCATCTGGACACCCCCTGCTTATGACTCTTCTCTAACCAAGGGCTGCTATTTTTCTGTGTCCCTTTCTGCCACTCCTTACCTAACCTATTTGTCAGATACCTTGAAAAGTTTCTCCGAGATTCTGAATTATTAACAAAGGTAGAGAAGATGCTTTGGAAAAGCCTGCCAGTACAAAAACAGACCTGTGTACTAAGTTGCAAGCTTTTGGTCATTAGTAGTTTCCTTTTCAAGGCCAAAAGAAGAAAAACGGAAAGGGAAAATAACACACTGCCTTTGCTAAAATAATATTCACGGACCAACAGATTCTGAAATTCCAAAGTTCACCATCGCTGTGGCTTTACTCACCCCGAGCCATCTTGCGCCTTTATTGGCTGCCTGTTGAATCTGGACTCTTTTGAGGGTGACATTATAAACAGCTCCTTCCTCTACCTCTTCACCCCAGTCCTGAATCGAGCTCTGCCAGGGACAGAATAAAGAGAAAGAAGAAGGAGAAAAAAAAAAGAAGTTATTATTTTTCCTCCTTGCTAACCACAATCTATCCCAGCTGCGTTGCTGCTCACCAGGAGCACAGGAGACACAAGCTGGGCTGTTCCAAATCAAGATTTCAATGAGAGCAATCCAAGGCACATTGCGACAGAGTGAACGCTGAGATTTTCTTGGCCCAGAGCCCCTTCCTGGGGTATCAGGATGCCCGTGACTTTGCCATTTTCTTATTTTTCCTAGACTCGCTCACTTATCTTGGTTTCTTTTCAATCTTTTTCTTTTCATTAAAAAAAAAGAAGCTACAGCAACAACTGTAGTTTAGTCCTGATTAACTTTTCCCCTAAAGTAAAAGGAAAAAAAATAACTCATCTGTTTAAAGAAAAAAAAGTTGATACTTTTTAAAGTGGCTCAAACATGTGAGCAAACTGCACTTCGACTCAAGACACAAACAAGTGTTTAAAATGCCAAAAGTCTCACTCCTTTGGAAGTAAAATGGCTTGCATCTCCCCCCTCCACCCCTTTCTTATTGTTGTGGAATCCAAAAAGTGAGCGGGGGTGGAAAGTTTTTATTTCCGTAAAAGAATCTGGCAAGTGCAGAAAAAGCAACACATCCGGGCGCAGCCCCGACTGCGCGCGGGCAGCGGGCGACCCCCGGGGGTTCCACGTCGCCAGCGAAAGCTTAGGTCGGGGTTTAAAGAGCTGCGGGCGAGAGCGCGCTTGGCGGGCGCTTCCCCCGACCCACAGCTCCTTCTACAACTTCCCCGCCGGCACCCCGAGGTCCGGGCGACGGCCGGGAGAGGAGGCAATGGTTTACCGGGAGACGGCGGCGCGAGCCGCGGCTCCCAAGCCCGGGAGCGCCCGGCTGGGTCCCCGGCCCCGGAGAGTGAAGCCCGCCCCGGGAAAGCGGGCGAGGATGCCCGGCTCGGAGAAGAAGGCGGCGAACTCTCGTTACCATTTTAGCTTGCCAAAGCAATTTCATTCTCAGTTTTCTCTCCGGTTCGCGCACGCCTCATGATGCGCCCTGCTCGGAGGCCCAGTCCCCGTCGGGTCCCGGTCCCGGTCCCGATCCCGATCCCGAGCGGCCGCCGCGCACACACACGCGCTGCCGCGCCGCCCCGCCGCCGGTGCGCGCGACTCCGGCCACAAAGGGAGCGCAGCGAGCGAGCCAGCGAGCCTGGAGCGGGGAGCAGACTCCTCCCCACGCCCCTCCGTGATGTCAGGCTTTCCTGTTTGTGCCTGAGAGCGCACTCTCCCTTTCTTACATCCCAGGGACCAAAGTCAGCGCGAAATCTTCTCGCTGGCGCCGCCGGGATGGCCAAGTCACCCTTTTAAGTTTGTCAGGCTTCCCCTGGAGGCCACCAGGTGCCAAAACAGGCCGAGTGCGGTGGGGGGTGGCGGGCTGTCCGCCTTCTGCTTCCTGCGCTAAACAGGAATGTAGAGACGCCAGGGTCCCAAGTGCTTCTTTTAAAGGACCCTTGTCTCTTTAGTTTCATTAGATCAGTGTCCCTCCAGTGAGCGCAGCCTAGAACTTTTGCATTAAGGGCAGAGGATACCTGGACATCCAAAAACATGGCCCTGGAGCTGTTCCCCGTCCTGCTGCGAGGGCAAACTGTCCGGAAAATGGGCCAGCACTTCATGCAGCCATGCCTCCTGAGAAGGGCTGAGCAGCTGGCCTTTTGGTGATGAGAAGGAGATAAAATGGGGAAGGGTTTCGCTGGGTCTGATAGTATGGCAAGTGGGCAATCGGTGGTCCAGAAAGTTTTGGGTCCCTATCAGTAGAGGTCCTGGGCGGGGCTGGTGGTCTGTACTGTGGAGGACACAATGGGACCAAAACTTGAGGGAAAGCCCTTCTTAAGACCACCACCGGCACGAGTTTTATCATCATGGAAAGATCTGGGCTGGGACTGAAGATGATGACATGGTAAGGCAAGTTAAGGCACAGTGCTAAGCTTTGGGTAATAAGTATACCATGAGCTAAGAAGCTAGAAAGTTAAGTCGTACACACGTTCCCAGGAGAGCAAAATGAGTGATGGAAAGGGTGTATCAAGGAAAACCAGAAGAACCTTTGGACACTGGTGTGTTCAAGTTATGGCATCCACCAAGTTCCCTTTGCACAAGCAGAATCTACAGGACTCAGTGACTGGAAGAACGCTCTTTATCAAGTCGAAGTGGTTGTTTTTATGATTTAAGGTGGGGGGCGCCGGGCGGGAAGGGAAACAACCACACATACACTAAGTCATTCAGTGAGCAGGACAGAGTGTCTTGAGTGTCCAGAGAAAAGCCTCCTGGAGGTCCTACCTCCTGGGGTGGTTAAGACAACCTCAGGACTCCAGCCCAGCCCTACAGGATGGAGCTACTGAGAACTGCAAGAGGTCAATGGGGACAGTTAACTTCTAAGCCTAAATTCACCTCTCCTTTGAGCTGATCTTTGCCTATAAATTTCTTCTTCAGAAGTAAGCAGTTGTTCTTAACCACACTCCTTCCAGGAAGCCTCCTTAGGACAAGGAAGCTTAAAACATTCCGGGCTTCTCTCAGGTTTCACATGTCCCCTCCCCCTTCCTGGTGGAGGAAGCCCTGGGCTGACCACCTGGTATCTAAAGTAAGGGGGCCTTGGTCTCCACTTCCCCTGCCCCTCCACTTCTGCATCGGTAGATGGGATGAAAGAAGATTGGATGAAGTAATGTATGCAAATCATCTAGCACATGATAAGTAGTATACAAAAAAAAAAAAAAAAGAAGTCTGGCCCCTCCTTACTGCACTTCCTCCAAACTCTCCTGACCCAGACTCCATGAGAAGGGGCTTTCTGTATGTAGTGTTGGAGCTCTGAAGTGTCCTCACTCAATTTCTTCACATTTAAGAGGGGTTTGCCAATAATAGTGATTAGAATTTGACCTGGTAATGTATGTGACTTTGTGCAAATCATTTTCTGCAAAAAAAAAAAGAATGACAACAACAACAACAACAACAAAAAGAATGCCAGCTTTTCATTACATAGAAACTGTTACAGTTTACAAGGTTTTTATAGTTACTTAAAAATATTTCACCTGCAGGCAATGTAGTCAGTATTGCTTTTTGACAGGTACTTTTGCATTCAACTATTCCTGGGAAGTTTGTAAAAGGATAAACCCATCTGCCATTCATGACTCAGTTTGAATTTACTTACCAAATTGCCCAACTCCCAGGGCCTCAGATGACAGATAAAAGGCTGAGGATCACAGTTTGAAGCCCACACACTCAGGAAAGTCCATGAGATTCTTATCTCCAATTAATCACACACACACACACACACACACACACACAACAAGTGGAGCTGTGGCTCAAGTGTTAGAATACTAGCCTTGAGCAAAAATGAGCTCAGGGACAGAGGCCAGGCCCTGATTTCAAGACTCAGGGAAACACCAAAAGTAAAAAAGAGAAGCAATGAGAGCTGGAGTCATGGTTCAAGTGGTAGAGTACCTGTTTTGCAAGTTTAAGGTGCTGAGTTCAATCCCAAGAAAGAAAAATTTCTTTCTTTACAGAGAAATAAGGCAAGAGCAAGAGAGAGAGAGAGAGAAACAACAACAAAAATGTTTTATAGTTTTCCATGTGTAAGTTTATTCCTAATTTTTTTGTGATTAATAAAATGAGATAGGGTCTTGCTATGTAGCCCAGGCTAGCGTTGACCTCAGGATCGGCCTGCCTCTGCCTCTTGAATACCTAGATTATAGGTATAGACTGTCGTTTCTGGGTATTTTACTCTTTTTATGCTGTTAACTGTGATTGCTTTCTTAATCTCATTTTCAGATTATTGGTAATACCTAGAAATACAACTGATTTCTGTAAATTAACTCTGTATTCTTCAACATTACTGGATTTATTACTTCTAATTCTGTTTCAGATGTCCATACCATTCAAAACTATCTGCAGTTTCAGGGCAATCTCCATCCAATGCCAACTTCTTCTTCTTTTTTTTTTTTTTACAGAAAATCACAAAGGAACCCAAATATCCAAAGCAAGTTTGTGATTATAAAACATATCACAAGGCTGCAATAACCAAAAAGTATGGAACTTTTTATAAATACAAATGAAACAGAACAGACTGCCATAAAATAAACCCAGCCATAAAAATAAACCCAACTGATCCTAAATGAAGTGCCAAGGCTACACAATGGGGAAGCGATGGTTTCTTTAATACATGGTGTTGGAAAAACTTTTGACCTGGGGCATGGCCCAAATGGTAGAATGCCTGCCTAGAAAGCAGAAGGCCCTGAGTTCAAACACCAGCACTGTCCCCTGCCTCCAAAAGAAGAAAGAAAACTGGATTTTCACATATAAAAAAATTAAATTGAACCCTTATTATATCTCTCTCTTCTTCCCTCCCTCCCATCCCCCCCCCACATAAACCAAACTTAAGCATAAGACCCAAAACTCCTAGAAAAAGCACAAAAGGAAGGCTTCGTAACCTTGGTCTTGGCAGTGATTTCTTGGATATAATACCAAAAGCACAGTAGACAAAATCAAACATGGACAGGTGGAACTACATCAAGCTAAAAAGCTGCTGCACAGCAAAGTGAACAACCAACAGAGTGAAAAGCAACCTTTAGAATAGGAGTGAGTTGGGCTGGGAAGGTGGCTCAGTGGTAGAGCGCTTGCCTCGCATGCATGAGGCCCTGGGTTTGATTCCTCAGCACCACATAAGCAAAAAGAAAAAAGCTGAAGTGGTGCTGTGGCTCAAGTGGTAGAGCTGAGGGACAGTGCCCAGGCCCAGAGTTCAGCCCACAACTGGACCCAAAAACAAAAAATCAGTAAGAATAGGAGTGAGTATCTGCAAAGCTTTTATTTTTGTTTGTTTGTTTGTTTTTGGTCCAGTCGTGGGGCCTGAACTCTGGGCCTGGCACTTGAGCCACAGCGCCACTTCTAGCTTTTTTCTTTTTGCTTATGTGGTGCTGAGGAGTCGAACTCAGGGCCTCAGGCATGCAAGGCAAGCGCTCTACCACTGAGCCACCTTCCCAGCCCTCTGCAAAGCTTTTAGAATCTACTAAAGGGTAGGTAAGGAGTTTTTGCAACTCAACAGCTAATCAAAATGAGCAAAGGACCTGAACAGTCATTTTTCTGAAGAAAGGCATAAAAGTAACAAGTATATGGAAATAAAAAGATGATTCACATCACTTATCATTAGAAAAATTCATGGTTCAGAGGTAGAGTGCCTTCTTAGTAAGCACAGGCCCTGAGTTCAAATACAGTACCAAGAAATAAGTAAGTAAATAAATTTAATAATAAAAATAAACCACGTCAAAGTGAGATATCACCTCAGACTTGTTAGGGCAGCTATTATTATTTGTGTGTGCATGTATACACGTGTGTGCATGTGTGAGTACACAAGTCCTGGGGTTTACACGCAGTCTGAGCGCTGTCCCTGAGCTTCTTTGCTCAAGGCTAGCACTCTACTCCCTTGAGCCACAGCTCTACTTGCAGTTTTTTGTTTTGTTTTGTGATTAATTGGAGATAAGAATCTCATGGACTTTCCTGCCCACTTGGCTTTGAATCTTGATCCTCAATTCTCAGTTTCCTCAGTAGGTAGGATTACAGACATGAGCTATTTGGCACCCAGCTTTATTTTTTTTTTTTAAAGATTGACACATGTTGGCAAGGATTTTGAGAAAATGTAACTCTGGTATGCTAGTAGAATTTCAGTTGCTACAACCACTAAGAAACAGGATGGTGATTCTTCAAAAAGAATTAAAATAGAGTTATCAGAAGAATTTAAATCACGAGCTCAAAGAGATAACTTCACTCCCATATTTACTGCAATACCATTCATAATGGTCAAGATATGGAAACAACCTAGACGTCTACCAGCGGATGAATGGATTTAAAATGTTGACATAACGTTTGTACAGATGGAAGAGAATGATGGAAGGGGTGACATTGATGAAGATGCATTGTACTCATAAACTGACCATGTTAAACTGAATCCCTTTTACATAACTGTTTCAAGACAATTTTTAATGTGATATAAGGCCAGATAAAGTGGCTTTTGCATATAATCCTAGCTACCTAGGAGGCAGAGATAAAAGAATCAGTTTGAGGCCACTAACTAACAGACAATCAGCTAGTGAGGCCCTATCTCAAAAAATAAGCCAGGGGTAGTGAGTCACACCTGAAATCCCAAAAAACTAGGAGGCAAATGGAAAGAGAATCACTATCTGAGGCAGGGAACAGCAAATGCATGAGACCCTTTGTGAAAAGCAGACTAGAGCAAAAAGTGCTGGTGGCATGATTTAAATGGCAGAGTACTTACTTGCTTAGTTTGTTGTTTTGGGTTTTTTTTTTTTGGTCAGTCATGGGGCTTGAACTCTGGGCTTGGGTGCTGTCCTTGCGCTCTTCAGCTCAAGGAAAACACTCTACTGCTTGAGCTACAGCACCACTTCCGGCTTTTGAGTGGTTTTTTGAGATAATAGTCTCACAGACTTTCCTGCCCAGGCTGGCTTTGAACCGAGATCCTCAGATCTCAGCCTCCTGAGTAGCTAGGATTACAGGCATGAGCCACCAGCACCTGGCTTCTTACTTCCTTAGTATTTGTGAAGCCCCACGTATAATCCCCAGTAGTCCCCCTCAGAAAAAAAGTAATATGCATGTAATACAATATTAATGCATCTAAAAAAAGAAGGAAAACCTGTTGTTTATGAGTTCTGTTAATGTTACCTAGAAAACAGGCTATGCGAAATAAGCCAAACACAGAAAGACAGATACTGTATGATCTCACTCACATGTGGAATCTGAAATAGTCAGAATAGATGCAAAGAGTAAGATGCTGGTGTCAAGCAGGGTGTGGGGAGAAGTGGAGGTAATGGTCAAAGCACACAAAGCTTCTGTTATACAAGGCAATCACTTCTGGATATGTACTATCTAGCATAGTGTTTATAGCTACCAGTACTATATCCTCTAACAGAGTACATGTTATATAAATATACCCACGACAGAACAATAATGGGGTACAGGAGGAAAGTTCTGGGAGGCGATGACTACAATCAATGCCCGGATGGTGGAATGACTTCAAACTCACCAAGCTGTATACACTAAATAAATTCCACATTCTACACATCATTCATACCTCAATGAGATCATCAGAAGAAAAGCTTGACTTGAAGATGACACGATCAATGCTAGATGGCTAGGAATAACAAAGCCTTGGTTTTGTTAGCCTCAAACTCAATGGTGGAGTATAATGTCTTATGCCCTGGCAAAAGTTTCAGAGAAAACAATCCCAAGAAGAGCACAGCAATGGTAAAACTATGTAAAGGAAGGTAAATAAGTATGTGGTCATCGCCTCCCTCCTGCATCCTAAGAATACTGAGTATGAACTGTCTCCACCTACTACAACCATTACATCACAGAATAATTGGAAAACCTTTCCCACACACTCTTAGTAGATGGTTGGATGAAAGTGATAATAGGCATTTTGCATTATTTTCTTAATAAACTACATCTTCCGTCATTCTATAGATGCCTAAAAAAGTTTAAAGGACATAAACAAATCGATTCTTTTAATTCTTCCCTTCAATAACATCAAAGACTTGTGAAAGGCAAGCTACTTACACTCCTTTAAACAGCCCTACAAAAGGCTTCTGCTCACATCCTTCAGGCTTGCAGACTATCTTGCTTACTAATTAACTTCCCCTGCTCAGCTTTGCCCTAACCATTTGGGCATCCTGTTAGGGCTGTTTCCAGCTATGAAAACTGGGATTGAGAAGTGGGTGCAGACGGCATGTTGGTATGTGTTAGGCCCTGGGTTCTAATCACCAACCCTAAAGTTAAAACATAAATCAAAACACCTGGAGTACCCCTATTCACCTACTTTTTGTTTGAACTTTCAACCTGACTTTGCAAAGGGTACAAAGCCCATCACGCTTGGTTGAAGATAGTAGTTCTTTGAACACTTTTTTTTTTTTTTGGTTGGTCCTGGGGCTTGAACTCTGGGCTTGGACGCTGTCCCTGTGCTCTTCAGCTCAAGGCGAGTGCTCTACCGCCTGAGCCACAGCACCACTTCCGGTTTTCTAGTGGTTTATTGGAGATAAGAGTCTCATGGACTTTCCTGTCCTGGCTAGCTTTGAACTCTGATCCTCAGATCTCAGCCTCCTGACTAGCTAGGATTACAGGCATGAGCCACCGGCGCCCGGCCCTTTGAACACTTTTTAAGGAGACACTTGATTTCATTTTCTGAGACCAAAGTGATTTATAATCACAGAAACCCTCTAAGGTATGAGCTAAAATTCTCAATGATCTGTTTGTTATTAGGTTCTCCCAGGTAGGCAAGCAAATGATCAGCCAATTTTAGACAGACCTGCTACAACTGAAAAAGAGGCTGTCCTCTTTCAGGGCAAAAAAAAAAAAAAAAAGAAAATAGGAGAAATATAAACAAATAACACTGAACAGATGGCTGGCCAAAGTCAAGGTTTCTCTGGCCATGATGGCAAACATTTTCTTTTTTTTCTATTTCTTTTTTATTATTATTATTTTTGTTG